>NW_015438380.1:232568-233291 GCF_001293395.1 Leptomonas pyrrhocoris
TCGTCCGCCGTCGGAAGCTGTGGACACACTCACACACACACACACACACACACACACATGCGCAGTGGGGTTGCTCAAGTGCCAGATGTTGTGTACCTCCAGCCAGTGGATGTAAAAAAGAAGAAGAAAAGTATGTACCGTGTGTGCGTGTGATACCTTTGATTGTCCGAAGCTGTCGGTCGCTGCCGCTTTGGCTTGCCTTTTGAACTGCTTCTTCTCGCTCTGACTACAATCACGTTGGTTGTGGTGTGTGGGAGCGCGAAGTGTAAGACGAAAAGAGAAGAGAGAAAGGAAGGAGCCAAAAGGGTCGATAAGGGTGATGGGGTCATCGCATCGTCGAAGGCGCGGAACGGGTCCGTTTGAAGGGAGAGGTGGAGAACATATCCTCCCTTTCCCTCCCCTTCAGCAGCGGTAACACGGGAGCATGCACAGCTGAGCCGTATGAAGCGATTATTATTATTTTAACAACTATTATTGTTTCTTTCTTGGATGAATAAGACGCCATTGCCAACGCTATCATTGACAGCTGCCACCATAAACGATGGAAATATTGAAGCAGCAAGCTTGAGAAGCCGATCCCACAAACACGCGCGCACGCAAGTCCGCCTTTTCGTCAGCCACAAATGAACTTGAAACGGAACTTGAAGCAATCAGTCACGTACGATCGTCAGATTGAAGGGCTAACTTCATAATGCTAAGGTATAGGTCGCGTGATGCGACCTA
>NW_015438380.1:233301-234026 GCF_001293395.1 Leptomonas pyrrhocoris
TCGTCCGCCGTCGGAAGCTGTGGACACACTCACACACACACACACACACACACACACATGCGCAGTGGGGTTGCTCAAGTGCCAGATGTTGTGTACCTCCAGCCAGTGGATGTAAAAAAGAAGAAGAAAAGTATGTACCGTGTGTGCGTGTGATACCTTTGATTGTCCGAAGCTGTCGGTCGCTGCCGCTTTGGCTTGCCTTTTGAACTGCTTCTTCTCGCTCTGACTACAATCACGTTGGTTGTGGTGTGTGGGAGCGCGAAGTGTAAGACGAAAAGAGAAGAGAGAAAGGAAGGAGCCAAAAGGGTCGATAAGGGTGATGGGGTCATCGCATCGTCGAAGGCGCGGAACGGGTCCGTTTGAAGGGAGAGGTGGAGAACATATCCTCCCTTTCCCTCCCCTTCAGCAGCGGTAACACGGGAGCATGCACAGCTGAGCCGTATGAAGCGATTATTATTATTTTAACAACTATTATTGTTTCTTTCTTGGATGAATAAGACGCCATTGCCAACGCTATCATTGACAGCTGCCACCATAAACGATGGAAATATTGAAGCAGCAAGCTTGAGAAGCCGATCCCACAAACACGCGCGCACGCAAGTCCGCCTTTTCGTCAGCCACAAATGAACTTGAAACGGAACTTGAAGCAATCAGTCACGTACGATCGTCAGATTGAAGGGCTAACTTCATAATGCTAAGGTGTAGGTCGCGCGTGATGCGACCTA
>NW_015438380.1:234036-260104 GCF_001293395.1 Leptomonas pyrrhocoris
TCGTCCGCCGTCGGAAGCTGTGGACACACTCACACACACACACACACACACACACACATGCGCAGTGGGGTTGCTCAAGTGCCAGATGTTGTGTACCTCCAGCCAGTGGATGTAAAAAAGAAGAAGAAAAGTATGTACCGTGTGTGCGTGTGATACCTTTGATTGTCCGAAGCTGTCGGTCGCTGCCGCTTTGGCTTGCCTTTTGAACTGCTTCTTCTCGCTCTGACTACAATCACGTTGGTTGTGGTGTGTGGGAGCGCGAAGTGTAAGACGAAAAGAGAAGAGAGAAAGGAAGGAGCCAAAAGGGTCGATAAGGGTGATGGGGTCATCGCATCGTCGAAGGCGCGGAACGGGTCCGTTTGAAGGGAGAGGTGGAGAACATATCCTCCCTTTCCCTCCCCTTCAGCAGCGGTAACACGGGAGCATGCACAGCTGAGCCGTATGAAGCGATTATTATTATTTTAACAACTATTATTGTTTCTTTCTTGGATGAATAAGACGCCATTGCCAACGCTATCATTGACAGCTGCCACCATAAACGATGGAAATATTGAAGCAGCAAGCTTGAGAAGCCGATCCCACAAACACGCGCGCACGCAAGTCCGCCTTTTCGTCAGCCACAAATGAACTTGAAACGGAACTTGAAGCAATCAGTCACGTACGATCGTCAGATTGAAGGGCTAACTTCATAATGCTAAGGTGTAGGTCGCGCGTGATGCGACCTAACATCACGCGTCGTCCGCCGTCGGAAGCTGTGGACACACTCACACACACACACACACACACACACATGCGCAGTGGGGTTGCTCAAGTGCCAGATGTTGTGTACCTCCAGCCAGTGGATGTAAAAAAGAAGAAGAAAAGTATGTACCGTGTGTGCGTGTGATACCTTTGATTGTCCGAAGCTGTCGGTCGCTGCCGCTTTGGCTTGCCTTTTGAACTGCTTCTTCTCGCTCTGACTACAATCACGTTGGTTGTGGTGTGTGGGAGCGCGAAGTGTAAGACGAAAAGAGAAGAGAGAAAGGAAGGAGCCAAAAGGGTCGATAAGGGTGATGGGGTCATCGCATCGTCGAAGGCGCGGAACGGGTCCGTTTGAAGGGAGAGGTGGAGAACATATCCTCCCTTTCCCTCCCCTTCAGCAGCGGTAACACGGGAGCATGCACAGCTGAGCCGTATGAAGCGATTATTATTATTTTAACAACTATTATTGTTTCTTTCTTGGATGAATAAGACGCCATTGCCAACGCTATCATTGACAGCTGCCACCATAAACGATGGAAATATTGAAGCAGCAAGCTTGAGAAGCCGATCCCACAAACACGCGCGCACGCAAGTCCGCCTTTTCGTCAGCCACAAATGAACTTGAAACGGAACTTGAAGCAATCAGTCACGTACGATCGTCAGATTGAAGGGCTAACTTCATAATGCTAAGGTGCGCATCACGCGTGATGCGACCTAAAAAGGCAGAGGAACGAGGCGCGAGTCGGTGCGCTGATGCAGTGGCAGCGCTCTCGACGCCGCACCGCACCGCTTTACCCACACCACTTCCACACAAGACAGCACACACAACAAGCCGTAGGAGCACACAAACGCACCCGGCGGCTGCAATCTTCGTCACTGCTATCACAGGGTGCACAACTGATGTGATTCCTCTGCGCACTCTGTTTACACAAGCACGTTGCTGCGAGAGAGAGATATGTCTGCGGTGTACGAGATCACCGCCTACAAACACGCAGGCACTTGCAAGCGTCAATGCCACCAACGAACGACTTCAGCCAGGAATAGTCTTGAAACGGAACTTGAAGCAATCAGTCACGTACGATCGTCAGATTGAAGGGCTAACTTCATAATGCTAAGGTGCGCATCACGCGTGATGCGACCTAAAAAGGCAGAGGAACGAGGCGCGAGTCGGTGCGCTGATGCAGTGGCAGCGCTCTCGACGCCGCACCGCACCGCTTTACCCACACCACTTCCACACAAGACAGCACACACAACAAGCCGTAGGAGCACACAAACGCACCCGGCGGCTGCAATCTTCGTCACTGCTATCACAGGGTGCACAACTGATGTGATTCCTCTGCGCACTCTGTTTACACAAGCACGTTGCTGCGAGAGAGAGATATGTCTGCGGTGTACGAGATCACCGCCTACAAACACGCAGGCACTTGCAAGCGTCAATGCCACCAACGAACGACTTCAGCCAGGAATAGTCTTGAAACGGAACTTGAAGCAATCAGTCACGTACGATCGTCAGATTGAAGGGCTAACTTCATAATGCTAAGGTGCGCATCACGCGTGATGCGACCTAAAAAGGCAGAGGAACGAGGCGCGAGTCGGTGCGCTGATGCAGTGGCAGCGCTCTCGACGCCGCACCGCACCGCTTTACCCACACCACTTCCACACAAGACAGCACACACAACAAGCCGTAGGAGCACACAAACGCACCCGGCGGCTGCAATCTTCGTCACTGCTATCACAGGGTGCACAACTGATGTGATTCCTCTGCGCACTCTGTTTACACAAGCACGTTGCTGCGAGAGAGAGATATGTCTGCGGTGTACGAGATCACCGCCTACAAACACGCAGGCACTTGCAAGCGTCAATGCCACCAACGAACGACTTCAGCCAAAATGAACTTGAAACGGAACTTGAAGCAATCAGTCACGTACGATCGTCAGATTGAAGGGCTAACTTCATAATGCTAAGGTACGCGTGATGCGACCTAAAAAGGCAGAGGAACGAGGCGCGAGTCGGTGCGCTGATGCAGTGGCAGCGCTCTCGACGCCGCACCGCACCGCTTTACCCACACCACTTCCACACAAGACAGCACACACAACAAGCCGTAGGAGCACACAAACGCACCCGGCGGCTGCAATCTTCGTCACTGCTATCACAGGGTGCACAACTGATGTGATTCCTCTGCGCACTCTGTTTACACAAGCACGTTGCTGCGAGAGAGAGATATGTCTGCGGTGTACGAGATCACCGCCTACAAACACGCAGGCACTTGCAAGCGTCAATGCCACCAACGAACGACTTCAGCCAGGAATAGTCTTGAAACGGAACTTGAAGCAATCAGTCACGTACGATCGTCAGATTGAAGGGCTAACTTCATAATGCTAAGGTGTAGGTCGCATCACGCGTCGTCCGCCGTCGGAAGCTGTGGAACACACACACACTCACTCACACACACACACACACACACACACACACACACACACGCATACAGAGCACATCGAACCGCAACGTCTCCGCGTCTTCTCTGATGCGTTTTGTTCGACCACACAAAAGTCTATGGGCGGAGACAACGGTCGAGGAAAGGTCATCATTTGAAGAGCTGCATGAGCCACCTGCCCATTTGCTGGTCAAGCCAGAGCAGAGCACATACACACGGTCAATGCGCTTCAAGTGCAACGCTCTCCGTCTAACGAACAGTAGAAAGAAAGGGAGACAATAGAGATGGCGAGAGAAGAAATTAGATATAACATCCACATCTAAACAGCAATCCATCACCTTTTGAGCACATCAACGAAGCAAGTAACAAGTAAAGAATGTGCGTAGAGGATCCCTTCTTTTTTGTTTGTTTGCCTCCTGTGTTACCTCTCCCGTATTGGGCAAAGAGCCCTACGCAGGCGTTACACAGTACACGCTTCTTCTTTCCTTTTTACAGTTCTCCAGCTTGACTCGGCTTGAGCGAACGAGGACGGTTTACGTGACAGTACGGCAGAATAATAAAAGAAGACACAGAGGGCCCATCATAGGAAGAGATAGAGGATATATATAATTCAAATACAGTACGAGCGGCCGCGACACAAATACGCACTCTGAACAAAGCTGCTGATCAGCTGACGTTGAGGAATTGCGAGAGCGCCTTGGCTTCTTCGCCACAGGGGGAAAGGAAATGAAAAACCGCACGTATCATTTTTTCTTTTCCTTTTTGAATTGGCAATAGCGCAGCGAGCGGACGCGCGAGAGCGCACAAAGGCGGGCGACATTCCGCGATTCACTCAACACTCTCCTGCCAAATCGCCGCACCTCACCTCCTTCTTCCTCCACCTCCATCTGACCTTCAAAAAAAATAATAATAATAATAGTAAAGAATGTATAGAAGAGAGAGAGAGAGGTGCAGGGAGCCTTGACCTCTCGTCGTGCTTTCTTCTCCGCCATGTTCTCCTCTCCTCTCCTCCCTTCCTTCTTTTCTCATCAGCCGCGTCTATTTGTTGGGTGGTGGCGGACCACCATGCGCGTTCGCACCGCTGCGGCTCCCGTAGGGGCCGGACGGGGTCGGCGGGACGGTGGCGAACACCGTCGGTGTAATTGCCGATGGCGGTGACGGCCGAGGGGTGGTGGTCGACGTCCCTTTACCTGCTTGGACTCCATTTGTGTTACCCAAACCGTGGCTCGCTCCTGGAAGGGAAGAGGCAACACCCCCGTCAACTCTACTGCTGCCGCCGCTAGCCACCGCCCCCGCTGCCGCTGCCGCTGTTGCTGTGTTGGTACTGCCGGGTGTGTGCATTGGAAATGGCACCTCCGGCTGCTGCCGGGCACCCGGCGGCTGAGGCGTGGGTAGCCGAGACACCGACGAAGCCGCCAGCGCTGGCGCGAGCGCCGGGACGGCAGCAGCGGAAGGCGGGGGCGCCGGCGGAAGAGAAGGATTCGCGACAGAGGCGGACACCCCCGTCGAGGGAGAGGAGAGCGTCGGAGGCGTGACGGTGGTGGTGGTGGGTGGGGCGGGCACCACGTTCGGCGACGGTGGTTGTGGCACGGCGGAGAGGGTGCCCGCGACTGCTGGAGGGGTTGCGCCGGTGGGCGCTGCGGGCGTCGCTGTTGTGGCTGCGCTTCCCATTCCTCTTGTCTGCCCACCGCCCGCCTTCTTCAGTGGCTTGTCCGGCGTCAAGAGACTCGTACCGAGCTGTATCGTCTCCGCCTCGATAAGCTCACGGTCCGACGTGACCAGCGTCGCACGTGGCGTGATGGTGACCCACGGCGCGACGAAAGGCGGTGTGAGCTTTACAATGGGGTGGTACAGTTCCACGTACTGCTGATCCCCGACACGCGCCTTGTCGCTCGCAAAGCGCTTGTACTCTTCAAAGATGGAGACGAGCGACCAGCCTTGCAGGTGGCGCAGACAGGCCACCACCGTGCCGGTGCGGTGCTTGCCTTTGTTGCAGTGGATCAGCAACGGCAGGTTGCGTGTGTCGCAGATGGCGCCCAAGATGCGGTGCATGAGCGGCTCGGAGATGTCGTTGAAAGGTTCCTTGTTGCCTTCGGTGGGGAAGCGCAAGACGTGGATGCCGTTTTCTTCGCAAAACTTCAAGTTACTCTCGGCGTAGTCCTCCGGACAGAGGTACAGGATGCTGCGAAGGCGCAGGGCGCACAGGAAGGAGTAGTTCTTCTTGGTTGGGTAGCCACTTCGATAGACACCGGGGCAGACCATCGAGAAGTTGATGGTCGGCACGAGTGGCTCTCGCGGGGAGGAGGAGGCGGCCATGATGCTGTCGGAACTGCGTCGATGCCGCGGCCTTTCGTTGTCTCTCGTTTTCTCTCTGCTCCTTCGCCTTTAACAGCGTCTTTCGGGAGGGGTCGCGATCGGCGAAGATGTACTTTATTTCGGAGGGCTTACAGGGGGGAAAAAAGGCTGTAAAGTGTACACCTATCGCTGTGGTCACTCTGCGTGTGTGTGTGTGTGTATTTCGCGGGCGCGTTTGCGTGGAGTCGATCAGACGCCCTGCAGACGCGGTGCACGTCCAGCTGGAAAAGCAGCTTCCTTTTTCTTTCATGTTAGAAAGCAAGAAGGAGCGGGGTGTGGGCCGTCGTGCGTGAAGAACAAGAGGAGTGAGGTGAGAAGCAGGAGTCCAAGCAAGCTGGCAATACAACAACAGCAAAGGGAACGACGAGGAAATGGTTGGCAGACCTGGCGAGGTGGCGGCGTCCACCTTGCTTCACACCCCAGCGTCCTTTTCCTCCCTTTCGAGATGAGAATAATAATAATTAATAAACAAAAAAGAGGGCGTTTCTCGGTTCCTCGCTGCTCTTATTTTTTGGGGTCTCGACTGCGGAGACCTTCGAAGAACAAAGACGAAGAAGGGAATATACGTGCTCGTTCGATAGACCCTTTTGCTTTCTGTGGCCGGTGCTGCTTCGGCTGCTCGACGATCCTACGAACACCTCGACCCCTCTCAGCGCCAATCGCAACGGAGAAAGAGAGAGAGAGAGAGACGTGTTTTTAAAGGTTGTGTGTGCGTGTGCGATTCGTTGCCGGCTTTACGGCATGCAGCAGCAAGCAGGAAACCAACTGCTTAAAAAGAAGAAGAAGGAAGGTAAATGGCATACACCCCGCACCACAGCTGACGGCATCACAACGGTTTCATTCTCTCTCCTCTTTGTTTTTAGAGGATCAGAAGAAGTCATCGAGCGTTTGACGCCGAGGTGGTTGTTGCTGCTGCTGCACAGTGCTGCTCGCGCTGCCCACGTTGCTGTAGCCAGAGAGACCCCCAAACAGTTCATCCATCACGTCTCCCGGCGCGGGAGCGGACATTGGCTGCGCCGCCGTCATCACCTCGCGACTGCCGCTGTTGGTCGGACTGCCGGTATGCACGTCGGTAGCCGCCACCGTGCTTGGGGTGCTCACGGCGACCATCGGTGCCTGCACCCCCCAGCTATCCCACGCATCGTGATGGACATTGGCGCGTGACGCTGGCGCGGTGGGACTGACGGCCGACGTGGCAGAAAGAACGGGAGGGGCGGCGTAGGCGGAGTGGGCCGTGTCAACGGACGACAGCACTGCCTTGTTCGTGTCGTTGGGGCCGCTGCTGCCGCCGTTGTGTCCCGCGGGGAGATAGCAAGGGGTGCTGTCGATCGGGAATCCAAGCGGGGCCCCGGAAGTGAAGGTCCCCCACGAAGTGACGGGTGGCGCGCCCACTCGCGTCCTGTTTGCTGCTGCGACGGATCCCGTCTGCGGCGGCGGCGGAGAGTCGGGCTGCGCCATGGACGACTGCGCTTCAGAGGGCGTGGCGGCCCCGATTACCTTCACCGGCTTCGGCGGCAGCTGCGAGGAGTTGCTGCTGCGCTGCTCCAGCAGCACACGCGTTGCCCGCGCTTCTCCTTCGCGCCACACGTTCACACAGGAAGGACACAGCAGACCCACGCCCATGTAGGCGGCTGGGCCGGTGAAGTCCCCTTCCCCCACCACCACCGTCGCAGCAGCTTCTCCCGTGACGGAGGCGGAGGACGAGGCGACCACAACAGGCGCGAGCAGCGGTTCATAGGCATCGAATTGGTGCACTATGTCCAGCGGTAGCGTGTGGCATATACTGAGCGAGGCCTCGGCCATTATTCGAATCGTCGCGTCGTTACTGCCGCCGCTGCCAGCCCGCGCCCGCGCCGTCAGGGCCTCCGCGTCCAACCCGACCCCGCTCACATACACGCTGCTGTTCGACACCCCGACCGCGGCCCCGCTCACGCCACCTGACGCGTTGACGTTCCGTACCACAGTCGTGCAGTCATCCAGCGTGAAGTCGATGTGAATGGCCGTGCGCTGCTGATACCGCTGCTGCAGCTCCCACTGCTGTCGCTGAGGTTTTACCGGAATGGCGTAGAGATCCGCCAGGGACTTGCCGCGACGCCGACGATGACTTCCTTTCTTTGCCCCACCGTGACGCCGCAAGTGAAGGCCACGGTGGTGGTGGTGTCGGGGCTGTCGCTCGCCGTCAAGCCCGCTGCGGTCGTACGTCGTAATTTGAAACGACTGCGGGACGACGTGCTGGGCGGAGAACGGGGCGACGGCGAAGCTGTTAAGGCACGCAACGGAGGCGGCGATGTACACCACCGGCAGCCCACGCCCGCCACCGCTGCTGTTGCTGCCGCTGTTACCTCCACTGTGCAGCTTCATCGCTTTGGCCGCCTTGGACAGAAAGCTGCGGAAGCCGCCGCTGCTGTTGCTGCTTGTGTAGGCGCCGGTGCTGTTGCTCGAGACGACAGCCGCACGATGGACGTCCGAGGCCGCGCTGCTGCCGGCGATGCTGCGTATAATTGAAGGCACCGACACGGCCGCCGGAGGTGGACCGGTGCGGTGCGTAAAGCAGCGCTCCACCAGCGTGGTGTACACCGTGCCCACGGCGTCGAGACGGGGGACATCGGCGTACAGCTCGGGGTACTGCAGCCGGGCCCGGTCACAGAGGACGGCGAACAGCGCGAGGGGGCGCAGGTACTTCACCATGACGTGACACGCGCCTGCATCACCGTTGCCGTCGCGAGAGACGCGTAGGCCGCACCCGCCCAGCACACGGCGCAGACCGAGCGCCTCGGCCGCCAGAACCGCCCCTTCGAACTGTCGAAACAGGTGTGTGCGGGCGACGGTCTCGGCCAGAACGTAGTGCTGGTCCAGCCCTGGCGTGAGAAAGACGGAAGCTTGCATGAACCGGCGCCGGCTGCTGCCACTGCCGTCCACCGTGATGCCGCGACGATAGCCACCGGCTAGGCGCTCCACCACGTAGCCCAGGAAGCCCGACTGCACCTGCCAGATGTCGCTGGGCGAGAGAGTGGGGAACGGGGCATGGTCGCTGGACGAGGACGGGTCAGGAAAGGCAAGGGAGTGAGACGCCGCTCTCGCCTCTGCCACGGCGCGGAAAGACGCGTTTTCGTCCTTCTGAAAGGTATCTTCCACGCTCGCCGCTCCACCACCACCACCATCATTATCGTCACTGCCACTGCTGCAGTTGCTGCTGCTGATACTGCTGCTGCAGCTGCCGTTGTCTGTACTGTTCACACTGTCTGTGCCGAAGCCATTGAGGCGCGCCGCGCCGGCCGTAGCAGCGGCGGCCCGCCGTGCTTGTCGTAGCCCGCGCGCCAGACGCGCGGCGAGGGAGGCGAGGTGGTCCACCCGCGCTTGGGTGTGCTGGGTCAGCGCTTCCAACGCGTGGCGGAACTGTCGCCGCTTCTCTGCCGGCGCCACACGCCGCAGCGCATCGCACAGTTCGTCATGAAAAGGCGGCAGTACATCCAGCGAAGCCGCGTCCATCACGTTGAGCTCCGCCGCCGTGCGGAGGGTGCTGCGCACCGCGTGGTAGAGCACGTAGGGGCTTTGGGACGTCTCCCGAGGGGAGCCGCCGGCGTACACCTGCGGAGCAGCAGCACGGGGGTCAAGGTGCACCGGCGCGGTCCACGCGCAGGCACCGCCGTGAGCCGTGCAGCTGCGATCCGTGCCAGTACTCGAATTCCTATTCCTCGTACCGTTCTCGCTTTGTGCCTTCGTATCGGTGAGTACATACGGAGAAACGGGTTCCGTAGGACACACACCGACGGCACCGGTGCGCGCATCAGCGATCCACACGCGTGGCGGGCGACCACTGCGAGATCCTTTACTTCCGCCGCCCTCCTCCGCCACACCAAAGGCGGATAGAAACATCAAATATGGCCGAATGCCGGCGGTGCTGCCGAGCAGGAAGCCGGCACTTTGCACCTGCTGCTGCTGCTGCTGCGATGACGACGAGCCAGGAGTGCCGGACTGCCGCGGTTGATGATGTGGCTCGAGTTGACGCGAAACGGAGAAGGACGTCGACAACAAGGTATACAACAGCCCTGTCTCGGCTGCAGCGTGCGGTGGGAGGTACGGCACGAAGGGGGAGACCCAGGTAAATGGCACGATGAGGCTCGGCAGACTCACCACACAGGCGGACGCGTGCTGCGGCGTGGCTCCGATGACGACGACGCGCTCCTCCTGCATCAGTAGCGACTGCAGCACCCGCAGCGCGTCCTCGCCGAAGCTCAATAGCAGCACCGCGAGCGGGACATCGGAGAAGGGGAAGAGCAGCTCCACCGGGCGGCGAAACGTTGCCGCGCCAGACGCGGTCGACGACGACGTCTGCAGACGTGCCGCGACGCCGGCGTGGCCCCCACGCGTTGCTGGCAGGTGCACGGTGAAGCTGTCACCCGGCAAGGTGCAGCTGGACACCGAGCCGTGCCGAACCAGCTCCACCGCAAGCGGTCGAACCACCATCTCGTCCAACGCGCTGTCCAGCGCGCTCGTGTACACATCCGTGCCGACACCCCCAACTATCTCTGCCGCTGCGCCGTGCGAGGGTGATGACTCGGCGAACGCGTGATACGTGCGCTGCGCCACGTAGCTCATCGCGGTCACCGCCTCCAGCGTCAGCGAGCGCATGAAGTTGAACACCGGCGCGTCACTCAGCACGCACCACAGCAGCACGCTTACTTCACCGTCACTACTGGAGAGCGGTCCACTATCGGAGGTCGCGGCCGCCTGCTGCTCGCCCGCCCCCGCGAAGACCGCGCCGTCGAGGAGAAAGACGTAGCCGTGTACGTAGCCCAGCTCTTCGCCGCTGCCGCTGCAGACGTTTCTTCCGCCCACATCGTTCCCGCTCGCGTAGTGCACAACGTCGTTGTATAACATCGGGCCGCCCTGCACCTCCGGCTCCACCGAGCTCGTTTCTGCGCCGTCTGCTGCACGGCAGTAGCGGGCGGCCTGCACTTCACACCAGTGAACGTAGGCCGGAGAGGGCAGCGACACGTAGCAGCCTTCGTCCGACACAGGCGTGAGACTCCACGGGTTCAGCTCCGGCTGGTAGGGTGTCATCAAGCTGCGCCACGCCGCATCCTCGGCAAAGGTTGCCGTGGTCGCCGCCAGGATGCCTTGCACCTGCGGGTTGTTGCTGCTGATGCTGTTGCTGCTTCCCGCGCCGCTCTGACTGCTTTCGTCATCCACGTTTGTCGCATTCGCGTAGAATTCGTTCCTTTTGAGGGAAGAGGACGAGGAGGCACTCGCGATGGAGCTCGGGAAGAAGCCGATCGCATCCGGGGACCCTGCGGCGGCCGTTGCCGTTGCCGAGGAGCCGGCCGTCGCACGAGCCAGCTGCACCGCCGTGCGTGCGATGTCCGTTTGGGTCTGCCGCAGCTTTACTTTTTCACGCAGCCGGTCGGAGGCCAGCGAGGACAGCAGCTGATGCAGCGTCGCGTGCGCAGCGAAGAAGTCGGCGTCCTCCTTCGGTGTCGTCGTCGCACTACGGAGAGCGGACGGGTCCGCAGTCGAAGCCGTTTTGTTCGCTGCGCTTTCGGTGTAATGGGCCACGATGCGTAGGGACGGCTTGACCTGAGTGGCAGCCGCTGTTGTGGTGCTGACCGCTGGCGTGGCTGCTGTCGATGATCGTCTGCGAGGAAGCGGCCGTGACGAGGCCGAAGGCTGGTGCACATCGCTCGGGAAAGACGGATCGAAGAAGGCGGTGGCACGGACGAGGAGGAGGCGTGTGAGCAGCGGAATGCCGTCGCTGGCGGTGTCGCCCGCCATCGTCCGCAGGTGTAAACAGTCTTGACTATTAAAGGAGTGGGTATGGTGATATACATACATATATCTACAGCTCTGCTTAAAAGTACAGGGGCGCAAGCTAGCCGAACACGACGGGCTCACATGAAAGGTCTAGATGAGTTACGAGAAAGGAAAAAGCTTGAGAAAGGTGGTTGGGAGGGAAGTATCTCGCCCACTTAAAAAATAATAAAATAGGAAAAGAAGAGGGCAGAAGACGTCCCTTACACCGATGAATGTAGCAAGACTTGGCGCAGGAAAGTTCACTACGCAATGGGATTGGGCCACACAAGGTGATGGGAGCTCTATAGGTGTGTGTGTGTGTAGGGGGTTGGGTAGCCGGGTTGACAGACAAGGATGAGAGGGGAAGGATGAGAGGGGAAGGAGGGGAGAAACTGATGGAGCAACAAAAAAGAAGGAGTTCAAAAACGGAAAAAGACTTCTTCTTAATAGTTTTAAATGTCGAGTCGGCTTCTTCTTCTCTCTCTCTCTCTATATATATATGTATTTAGAGAATAGCTTTGCTGACTTCCCTCGTTCCAAATAAACTGCGGTGACCAGTTTTCATCGTTCTTCTCGCCGTCAGCGAGTCGGTACGTCACTCTGCTATTGCTTTTCAAATTCTCTTACTCGCAGCTTTTAAGCCAACAAAGTGCATTAAAATAACAAAAAAACCCTTTTCGTGCTGACGCGCTTTTGCTTGCTTCATTACTCGCGACAGAGCATCAGTTACGAGAAAAAAGAAGGAGGAGATAAATTAGTAGGTGTTAAAGCACCGAGTGAAGCAGCGAGCCGGCAACGAACAGATAATCATAATAAAACCAGTGAGGAAGACCACAAACCAGTTCGCCGCCGCGGCAGCAATCACCTCGCCGGTTATCACTGTCAGGCGCACCACACCTCTGATTTCGTCCTCGCACCGCAAAGGACACGAAAACCAGAAGAAAGGAACCAAACAACCAAACAAAGCAATGCATCCTGCACTTATGTCGCCGCCGCAGAACTGCTCTTCACCAAATTCCTTTGCTTTTTGAACTCTCTCTCTTCCTTACTCATTCAGATGCGCAGCAAAGCGGGGGAGCACAAACGACGCCTTATGCATGTCCGTGCTGTAGTACTTAAGGTCCTTCGCAAAGCCAAGCGACTCGACAGGACGCACCGGCACCACGACGTCCGTCTCCGGCGACTTGGCACATACCAGCGTGCCGATGCTGCCGCACGGGTAGGTGGGGATGTAGATCATGGCGTACTTCACCGTCGCAAAACCGATCTCCTTCTTCAGGAAACCCATCATCGTCTCAATGAGGGGGCGGTGCAGCCAGACGGACTCGCCTTGGTTACACACGATGCCGCCGGGGCGCAGGATGCGCAGGACGTTCCTGTAAAAGTCAGCCCCAAAGAGCTCCGACGCAGGCCCGTCCGGGTCCGTCGTGTCGATGATGATGACGTCGTAGGCGTTGTCCGCCGCAGCCTTCACGAAGGCGACGCCGTCGCCAACGGTGGCGGTCACGCACGGATCCGCAAACCCGCACGCGATCTGCGGGAAGTGCAGCTTGCTCTGCTCGATCACCGCCCCGTCGATGTCGACGAGCTCCACCGACTGCACGATGCCCTCCTTCGTATTCTTGTGGCGCAGCACCTCGCGCACCACACCGCCGTCACCACCGCCGATGACGAGGACGCGCTCGGGCTTCTTGTGCGTCGTCAGCGACAAGTTGGCGAGCATCTCGTGGTACACGAACTCGTCGTAGTCGGTGAACTGAATGGCCCCGTCGAGGGTCATGACGGTGCCCCACGGGCCTTTTGGATCGGACTCGAAGACGGTGAGGTGCTGGAAATCCGTCTTGGCGTCGTAGAGAACCTTCTCCACCTTGAGCCCCTGGCCCTGACCGGGCCACATCGTGCTCTCCTCACGGAACCAACCATCGGGCAGGAGACCAGGTCCGGGCATTTCCTCTTCCGTTGGTTTTAACGTCCTATATATATATATATGTGTGTGTGTGTATGATTTAATGCACTCGTACAGACAGTAGCAGCAGGAAATAGGGCGAGTCACGGACAACCACCACCACCACAGCAACAAGGGCAAATATATCCGGCGGACTAGTCTTAGAAAAGTACGCACTTTTTTTTTGTTCTTTTTAAAGTATGAAGACACACAGGAGGAAAACGGGGATTAAATAACTAGAAAGAAAATGGAGGAGAGAGGGGGAGGGGAAGGAGGATGGAGCTACGTGACGTGCCGTAGAGCGCAGCGAGGCAGCTGGTTGCCGCATGAGCCCTTTTCCCCATGTTGCGGCGAGGGTATTTGAGGGTTACGTGACTTTACACTCCACGAGCACGTATTTGAAGAATAAATCACTAATGGCACTAACACACACAAAGAGATCCCTATGCATAAGCAACAGATCTGAGCAACCAAAGCTTAACAGGAAAAGCGCTTGATCGGCTATCTTTATATTATTACTGCTGTTCTTGCTCGTCTTCTTAAGGTTTGGGCTGCTGATGCCCGTACTGTTTATTACGCTTAGAACTTCTTCGTTTTCCGTCCACACCACTAAGTCGTCTGTGAAGGTTGTATGGAGCACGGAGCGACACACATCAACGACAGCGGAAACCCGAAAAGTACGATGGAAGCCGATTCTTTTGATGAGGAGGTGCAACGCGTGAGTGTGTATAAAGTAACAAGCAATAAAGGAAAGCGAGACTACGAGAACGCTACCGCACAGACCACACAATATGCATATATATATATATATATCTCCGACAGCAACAACAACAACAACAACACACACACACACATCCACGAGACTTAAGGACGAGCTCTTTTGACAGCTTGCTGATGGGGTGAACCCGTCATCATCGTAATACACAAGGCAGAACAATAATAGCTGAACGACAACAACGGTTTTAGTTCGCCAGCAACGTCGCCCGCGCAAAGAGTACCATGAAGCACGCCACACAGATAAGATTCACGTAGTTGCAGTAGTGGCGCAGCCCAGTCAGGTTGCGGTCGGCGCCGCACACCACCATGCCGCCCACCAGCACCGCCAGCATGGCGCCAGCGCCGCAGCCGCGGATCGCATTTGGCGGCTGCATTTGAATGAACCACCCGGTAAGGCCGGTCAAAATGACGGAGGCGACGACAATAATGCTGGTCAACGCATCATCCGCCATGACATCGACTTGCACGATTCGTTCGCGCTTCAACGTGCGACCGGCGGCACGGCGCTGATCGTTCTCTTCCCATATTTTAATGCGCTCTGCCAAGGCGTTTGCCTTCTTCGCTAACGCCTCCGCACGCGTCTCGGGATTCTCTGTCGCTTTCAAAAAGGCGGTTTCCTCCTCCTTCTCAAGTCGTAACTGCTCGTTCACGAGGACGCGCGCGCACGCGTTGAGGAAGGCGTTGCACGCCAGCGTGCACACCACCACGAGCGCCATGTCCGCGCTGATCGGCGTTGGGGGATCGGGCAGCGCCTCTGCCTCGCGACTCTGCATCCGCACCCGGCTCTTGCGGTTAAACGTCTCCCACAACCCGTTGTACCCGTTGAGCTTGTCATTGTGGGTGCCGGTCAGGAGAAGGAAGAAGCTCGCGGCCATCGCCACGGTCGCCAAGAGCACTTCAGGGGAGCGCAGCACAAAGAGGTGAGAGGGCCGGTGCGGATCGGGGACGTAAAGCGGCCCCGTCTTGTTCTTGCTCGAGGACCCACCCATCTTCGCTTAGCTGTCAGACTTGCCGAATGTGTATCTATCGAAACCCCTCCTTGACGAGTGAAACACACGAAGAAAGAAAGCAGCGAACAAACACCAACTCTTTGACAATGACGAGGAGAGTCGGGGTGGATGCTGTGAGGCTGTGAGGCAGCTAATGTAATTTCTCGACTAGTGCGCCAAATCAACAGTGTGAGGAAAAAGTACATGCGATGTCACAGATGGGAGGGAAAAAAAACAGAGCAGAGAAGGAGGCTTTGGTAAGACGAGAACACGCGCTGCTGCGTCGTGGAAGAGGACGGCAATTACCTTGTCTTTCCTTTCCGATCGGTGCACCCGCAGGCGGCAGCGGTGAGTACTGATCGAACATGGCGGCACCGCTAAAGGTGGAGGAGCGCACTTTGCTGTAGCCCTTCCGTTTACTTTTCTCTTTTCCCTCTTTCTTCAAAAACAAAAACAACAACAACAAAAAAAAGCGGACACACAAAGGAGGCCTTTCGCCAACGAGCATCTCCGCTTCGTCCGTTTCCTTCTCCAAAACTACCAGATGCCTTTTGTTTGTTTGCTTCTTTTACCACCCCTCCTTTTTTTTTGGGCGTCGATTCTCTTCGCCTCCGCCGCCCACTGCGTTTGGTGGCAGCGCAGGAGAGATGCCACAAGACAGAAATAATAGGCTCGAATGAAAAGAGCGTTGAGGCTTGCGGGTGAGATCAACGAGCAGATAAACACACGCACGCAGCAGGGACAGTTTTCCAAGTCAGCGTCGCATCCCTCCCCCTCCCCTCCTGCCATCCCCTCCGCGCGCTGCTCAAATTCCCACCGTACTCGTGACCACATAGGCTTGAAAAAGGTACCTCAGCGCTGTCCCTTCCATCGCCGCCCGCACCATGCTGTCCGCCTTCGCCGGGTTGCGCACGACGTGGGTGACGAAGACGTCGTGCGGCTCGAGCATCGCGTACTCTACCGCATTCTGCGCGTCTGCGGCCGCCGTCGCCGCGGTGGCAGTGGCGGGTGCCGAAGGAGAGGAGGCGGCGGAGCAGCGAGAGGCAGCCCCAGAAGATGCAACCGCACTTTCTACCGCGGCGGCCGCCGCCACGTCCCCTGTTGGGGTCGCCGCGAAGGCGGGGGACGGCAACGCTGTATTACCGCGAGCCATTTTCTCCTCCCCAGTACTCTCGCGTGCTCTGGCACTGGAGGCCGTTGGTGGAGGAGGCAGCAGCGGAGTGGCGACGCTGCTGTTATTATTGTTGTTGCAGCGAGACACCGCCCTCGCGCCTCCCACCATCTGCTGGAGCGCCCTCTCTTCTTGTTCCACGAGGTGCGCCTGCAGGTCGTGAAGTTTATTTCGCCTGCTTGCCATCATTGCGGCTTCTGTCGGGGCAGCCATCGTGCTCTGCGGTGTCGGCGTCGAGGAAGCCGACGCCACTGCCGGCACCGATTCACGGGTGCCCTGTTGCCCAGCTACGTTCAACTCCCGCAAGGCACCTGCTGCGGCCACGGCGAAGATGCTGCTGACGCCCAGGCCCAGCGCCTCGGTCAGCGTGGCAGCTATCGTCGAGGGCGGCGCAACAAACTGCGTCAGCGGGGGTGGTCGTTGCGGTGGCAGGAGCTGCGGAAAGGCGGAGAGGGACGACGACAAGGAGGTCGACGGCGGCGGCGTGGTGAGTGAGACAGCGACAGTCGTCGACGTAGCAGGAACACATCCATCATCACCACCCAACTCTGCTGTCGTCGCGGGTGTAGCACTGGCTGTAGTGGAGGCAATCGGCGGTTGAGTAGAGTGAAGCTGCAGCGGTGATGTGCCGACTCGAGGCGGGGCGTCTCGCTGAAGTCCGTCGTGTGACGCGTCCAGCCGCCCCCCTTCCTGTGCTTCGCGTGTGGGCAGGTGCCGTAGTAAGGGTTCCGCTCTAGCTGCCTTGGCGGCCTGACGCAGCGCTTCCCGAGTGGCCGGGGTAAGCTGACCGGCGTAGTGCTCGCTGTAGCGCGCGAGAATATCAGCCGCGGCGACGATGCCCGAGTCTGCCAGCTGCGCACGCAGTGCCGCTGCCGTCGTCCTCGCCCTCGTCGCTGCAGGCGCTGTTGTCCCCGTCTTCTCGCTGCGCGCCGGGGTAAGCATGCCGGTGGGCGAGACGATAACGGTGGACGCCATCATTGGTGACACCGTCGGCGCACCATCAACGTGCACCATCGACGCAGCCAGCGATCCCTCCGAATCACTCCCACTCGTCACCGAGAACGTCGCGGTGCCATTGCTGTTGCTGCTGTTGTCCTCCAACGCCGCAACCATGGCGGCTTCTGCGGCCACCGCCTTTACAGAGCGCCCGACCAGCTGCGACTCCGTCTCCTCGGACGCAAAGACAAAGGTGGCCCCGTAGGCACAGAGCAGATACACCATACCGGCGTTCTGGTTCGCAATCGCGTAGTGCAGCGGCGTCAACCCTCGCGTATCGACTGCGTTCAGCTCGCTGGCCAGCGCCGTGAGCAGCTGCCGGAGACGCTGCTGCTGCTGCTCGTGTCGGAAGCGACGCCATCGTTCATCCAAAACGAAGTCGCCACCGCCCTTCTCGCCAGCATTATTAGACTCCCCTTCGGTGTATTGACCGAGGGCACTGTAGTACGAGGGAGCTGAGGTGGCAATCGACGGTGACCTCGCATCTTGCCGGGGGCTGTTCACGTGTCCGCCGCGTCTTCGTGTGCCTGCCTCCGCCGTCGGGGTGCTGGGGAAGCTGGACGCGGGGTGACTGTCCTTCGATATTGTAGCGGTGTTCCCTGCGAAGGAGTCTTCCACGCCGAGGGTGCCCTTTGCTTCGCTGTCATGTGCCGGGTCGTCGGTCGAGCTTCGCTGCCTCGCACTGACAGCAGACGGTGTTGTTCCTGACCTCGCTGCAGCTGTGGCGGCACTCCTTCGAAGGTCACCGATCAGCTGCTGACGACGTTTCTGATTCTGCAGTCGACGCGTCACGATCAACAGGGCCTGCTGCAAGCTGCGGCGTGCCGGCGCCGATGGCAGCGTCGTACAGGCCCGATCTACCGCCATTTCTATCGCGGCGAGGTGGGCCACGTCGAGCGGGACGTGGACGATGCACTGACGCAGTTTCGTCACGGCGGAGACAAAGGCGCGGCGCCGCTGTTGATGGAGACGACGCAGCCGCTCGTGCTCCCGCAGCCGGCGCGCGTGCACTTGACGGTGGTGCCTCTTCACACGGCTTTGTGTTTCTTTCCTGGTGGTGCCAGACGCCGTCTGCGCATCGTAGCTGTAGCCACTGCCTTCATTTGAGGTCGGGTTGCTGCTGGCGCTACTGCAGGTGCTGCTACTGACACTGTCGGTATGGCGGTGCGGCTCCTCCTCCGCCACCACCTCCTCCTCATCCACTAAGTTGTTCATAGTCGCATAGCAGATCGTCATGCCAGTGTGCAGGGCGGCCGCGGCGGCAGTGGAGCCGAAACACGTGTTCGCCAGCACGCTGTTCTGCTCACTGGCCAGCCCCACCGCGGCAGCGGACGGCGATGGCGACAACGACGCGCGGTCCCACACGGCCCCTCCTTCCGTGTCTCCCTTCTCCTGTTTTTCTTCTGTTCGCGTGGTGGCCGTGGCGCGAGGTCGCAGCATCGCACCGGGGGCACTGCTGCCGCAGCGGCGGCGACGACCAAAGACAGTCGTGCGCACCCGCCACCGCACGCCGTCGTCTTGGAGGTGCGACTGCAGCAGCGTACACATCGCACGTAGGCGAAGTGCCCGACGGGGCAGGACAGAGGAAGCGAGACCGGGGCACGCGCTCGCCCGTCGCTGCGCCTCGTTCGAGGAGACGGAGTTCAGCGAGGACCGGCTGCTGCTCCAGGTGCGGTTGAAGACGTCGGAGAGGGTGTCCGACCCGGTGACCGCCTCGCCGTCTCTCCTCGTTGCGACCTCTGCGATGAGGGACGACGACCTGCACAACGCGTGTGCGGGCGGGAGTGTCGCTGACGGTGGTGGCTCCTCCATGAGAACCGGAAGGTGCAGCGCAGCGGTGGCAGATGGTTGCGGACCACCAGACGCACTACCCGCCCTGCGCAACGTGGGGGCCGCCGTGGCCGCTCCACCGGTCCGCGTGCGCGATGTATCGTTGTTGCCGCTGTTGCTGCTGCTGGTGCGCAGACTCTCGAGAACGCTGCTAACGACCACAATATTCGTTCTGCTTCCCAATTCCTCTGCGTTCGAGAGAGCGGCAGTGGTGGTGGTGGCGGTCGGCAGGGCGATCCCTTCTGTCAACACCGGAGAGGCGGCGGTGAAGGGGGGGAGAGTGCCGATCACGCTCGTCGGCTCCCGCGTGCTGGTGGGGTCGTCGCGCCACTTCTGGCAGCCGTGGTGGGCGCCGCGACAATGTTCCGCATCTTGCGTCTCCGTCGCTGCTAGCCTCCCAACGTTGGCGTGGACGTCCCAGCGCAACTCCTCTGCCTGTGCCTCGTCATGGAACGCGTCGCTCAGCGCGCAGGGGACGTAGTCCGGCACCCCGCTCCACCGCAGCACGTAGGCGAGGCACTCCGTCGAGTCACCTATGGCGGCTAGGTGGAAAAAGTTAAGGCGCAGTGGGACCACCCAGAAGGCAGAGGCGCCGGTGGAGGTGGCGAGGGAGAGCATTGCCGTCGACGGGGCACGTGAGCGATGGCCGCGGTGATGATGATGATGATGACGACTGCGGGGTGAAGAAGAGGGCAGCCCTCGTTGCGCCCCCTCATCGTCGCTGCTGCCGCCACTGCCGTTGCTGCTCCGTTCTCTATGAGCAAACACCGCGCCTTCGCCTTTGTCGTGAACGGGGACGGTGATTTGGGCGACAGTGGACGGCAGCGCTTCAAGCGTCGTCGTCGTCATCGTGGAGGCGGTGTCGCGCCTGTCAGCGGAAGAGGACGGGAGTGACGTCGAGGGCGGCGAGACGGCGGGTGATGGCACCGTGGAGGGGGTCCCGCTGGTGAGCGTTGCGTCTTCTCCTCCTCCTCTTCCGCGACGACTCGGGGTCGTCGGTCCTGACGACAGAGAATGCACCCCACTGGTAGTATGGTGACGGCCTGCCGCAGCGAGCACCGCGCTGCCGCCGCCACCGCCGCCTCGGACGTTGCCATCGTAGGTCCAGCGTAGGAGCAGCACCCGCGCCGCGCGCGCGTTGCCCAGCAGAAGTGCCACGTGAATGGCGCGGAAGTCGTGCTCGCAGGACCGCGCCCAGCAGGTACGGACCCACGTCGACGCCAGTGTGGTGATCGTTGTCGCAATTGTGTCGGCCGTCGCCCCACTCACCGAGGAGATGAGGTCCGTGACACTGTTGCTGTTGCTGACACGGCTGCCCGCACGCTGATGGTGGCCGCCACTTCCACCTCCACCGACCGGCGGCGCGGGGCTACTTCGATTGCTGCTGGTGCCTACCGTGTTGATGACGGTGGGCGACGGCAGAAGCGCTGCGACGGCGGCAATCAACTCGACAGCAGCGGCAGAGGCAGCAGCATTGTTGTGGGCAGCCTCATCAACACCCCCTTCTTCCATCAGCGGATGTGCTGACCCTGGCGCAGCGGGGGGCGAGGTGTTGCCGATGCGACCGGCCACCACGGCGGTGGTGAGCGACGGCTTCCTCGAGTGCACGCTGCTGCGCGATGGTGCACCGGGTGTAACTGCGCGTGAGGAGGAGGAGGAAGCTGTAGGAGACGGAGATGGAACGAGGGGCGGCCGCTGCTGCTGCTGCTGCTGCTGCTGCTGCTGCAACGGATCCGTTGTATTTGTCAAGTCCACCACCGCCAGAGGAGACGGCACAGGGCTGCCGTGGGCGACTCTTCGCGACACCGGCGACGGGGGCAGAGGCGAATTGCTGGCCGACGACACGAACGGCACGCCAACGTCACCGTCGTGAAGAAACGAAACGTGTCCTGTTCCCCTACCACCACCACCGCTGCCGTGAAGGCTGTTGCTGCTCCTGCTGCCGGTGCTGCTGCCGCGCTTTACCTTCCCCACCCGAAGACTGGCGGCGACTCGGCGATACGTGTCTTGCACCGTGGCGTGGTACAGCATGCTGGCCACCACCAGGTCGGCATCCAGCTCTACCGCTAAGAGCAGCGGGGACTTGCAGTGACCCATGACGATGGGGCTGCCGGCGTGTGTGAGGTGCACGTCGACCCATTCCGTGTCGAAGACACTGGTGGTCCCCTGTGGTGGTGGCGACGTCGCAGGAGATGGTGCTTCCACCCAGCTCGCGCTGCCCTTCTGGCGCTTTTTTGCGCCATACGGTGTCTCTTCCTCTGCTTGCTCTTCTTCTCCAGGAACGACGCACGTCCGCGACTCCTCTTGCCGCCGACGCCGCCGCCGTCCACCAACAGCGCGCTGGAGTTCCGCGTTGACCTGCTGAGTCCATGCCGCAGACCTGTCCAGTTCCACCGCTTCTTCGCCCCTTTCCCCGTCTCCTCTACCGGATATCTTCTGTGCTTTCGTTGCTGCGTCGAGACTCCCGTCTTCCTCCGTCTCTTCCCCCGCGGCATCGTTGGCAGGAGAGAGAAACGGTCGCGTCTCCAGCTCCGACCCCAGCAGGGGGTTGGCGCCTTCCCGCAGCAGCGTGTTCACAAGACCGAGGGCGCCTTGCAAGACCGCCAAATGCAGCGCCGTGAGGCCGCGCGCCGTCGGGAAGTCCACGAGTGCCCCAAGACTCAAGAGCCGACCCACCAGGCCGTACCACTGCCCACGTTCTTCTTGCGCCATCGCAGCCGCGGCGACAACCGCCATGCTCGAGGCCGGCTCTTCCACGATGGCGTCCTCTGGGTCATCTGGCATGTCGGTGGGCAGCAGCTCCAGCAGCGGACTGTCGGCGAGTTCCTCATCGTGCGAGCTGCTGGGAATCCCGAGCGGGGTGCTGTTCGCAACACTCCTGCTGCTGCTGATGCTGCTGCTGCCGTGGTGGTGGTGGCTCTGTTCGTCGTGCTGCTCCTCTGCCCTTCGCAGCCGTGGCGACGACCTGCCGTGGTAGCTGTTTATGCGAGAGACGTCGCTGACGGTGCTCATGCTCGTTACCATCGACAGTACCGGTCTACCGTTATCGCTGCTGTCTCTGCTGTCACTGCTGCTGCTGCCGCCGTAAGAGCGATTCGGGTCGGTCGTGGCGCTGTACGCCGCCTGCAGCCGCCGCCGCATCAGCCGGCGGTGCCGCTGTTGTCGCAGCTGGCGTCGCTTCCGTGCCTGCTCGGGTGCCTGCAGGGCCGCCGTGGCCACCACTGGGATGCCCAGCATCTGCCGCGCCTGCCGCACCGTCGCGCTCGTGTTTTCATCCGTAATGGTGGGTGAGAGGCGGTGCACCGTGTGGTACAGCACGGCGTAGTGCAGCGGGGCGTAGCCGGCCTTATCCAGCAGGTTCGGCTCCGCGCCGATCTTGACGAGGAACCACACCCCGTGGACAAAACCGCCAATGACGGCGTAGTGCAACGCGCCGCGCCCCATAGCGTCCACCCGGCTGCCGTACGTGTTGCCGTGCGCGGACAGCATACTTTGCAGAGCGAAGGTGTTGTCGCCGTCACGCCGCACGCAGCTCAGGAAGCGTTCAAAGCCTTCCTCGCTCTGCTGCAGCGCCCGTGCAGCGGCGGAGGTGGCGATGGAGAGGCTGCTGGCTGTGGACATGTCGTGCACCACCTCGGCGGGCAACGCACTTGTGAAGGCTTCCTCAGCTCCTTCTGCGTGTGCGTCCAGCGGGGGTGAGGAGACCGACCGGCGATGCCCGACGATGACGGACACAACGGTGGCCAGCGCGCTCGACAGCCACCCCGCTTCTGGCGCCGTCGCGATCGCGTGATCTTTTGCGTGAGGCGCGTGCGGTGGTGGTGGTGAGGAGGACAACGGGGGACGTCGCTGCGCGTCAGCGGGTGTAGGGCGAGGAGAGCTGCGATTGCGCTCGGGATGATCCTCGTTGTTTTCCTTTCCAACAGCGGCAGCAGCAGCAGCAGAAACCTGTCGCGCGCGTTCCGCTGCGTCCTCTTTCCCCCGCTCCTCCGCCGCACCAACGCGTGCCGCCGCCGGAGCCGTCAGCAACATCGACCTCTTCATCTTCTTCGGCCCAAATCCCGCGCGTAGGTCGTGGCCGAGCTCCAAACCCGGTGCGATGGGCAGCAGCGTCTTCGCCGTTCCGTTGACAGGCGACTCCGTCGGTACCAGGGACAGCAGCGCGGCGACCCGAAAGGGGTCCGTTACACCCAGAAAGCTGGCGTTGAAAAACGTTATAGACGCGTCGCCGCCGCCGCTGCTGCCGCCGTGGGGGACGTGTGCCAGCCCCGGCAGCGATGGAAAGACGACGGAGGAGTTCGCGTGCGTCGTGGACGCTGGGCCCTCGAAAGACTCGTGTAAAGCGCCTCCCTCGACGTTCAATCCGGGAGAAGGCGCGCCCTGCAACCCGGTAGCTTGCGCAGCCGACTTCTGCAGCGCCTGCGTCACAACTCCGTGCCAGAACTGCGTGAGCGAGAACGCCGCCACGACGCTGTCGCGCTCACTCCACTCATCGTCGTTGTACGTGTCTCCTCCGACTTCGGACATCCCAGGTGCATCGTCGTCCGCAAGTAACGCGTCGACGTCCACATCTCCGACGTCCCCGAGGCATGCCGCCGCTGTTGCTGTTGTGGCGGACGACGCGGACGGGCTGGTGGTGCTGGCCGACCCCGCCGAACGTGGTGAGGTAATAAAGTCTGGCGTCGGCATTGTTCTTGTTCTTGTGTTAGTGGTGATGGTGGCGACTGTCGCCGTCTTCGCCGCCTCGACGAGCGCGTTGACAGCGAAGGATTTATTCGCCGTCTCCGCAACCCAGTCCTCCTCTTCGTCTTCGTCCACCACCACGCACGACGGATGGCGGCGGTGGTAGGGATGCGGTAGGGCACCGCGGATGTGCAGCGTCATGAAGTGACGCCGTTGCTGCTCCGACAGGCTCGAGATCGCCGCAGAGACGTCCATCGCGCGCGGGCTGCAGGCGCGGGAGGCGAACAGGCCCCACCACGAGCACCGCAGCAGCTTCC
Source organism: Leptomonas pyrrhocoris (assembly GCF_001293395.1). Lineage (NCBI taxonomy): Eukaryota > Euglenozoa > Kinetoplastea > Trypanosomatida > Trypanosomatidae > Leptomonas > Leptomonas pyrrhocoris. The sequence goes on from NW_015438380.1 coordinate 258,065, forward strand.
GGTAGTCCGTGACGATCCAGCAGAAAGGTCCGCAGAGGGCGTCGCGAGTGGTGCCGGCGGCACAGCCGCCGATGAGCCCCAGCGCCGCCGCCCACACGCCCGTCGAGTCGGGCGCCAGCTGCACGGCAAGCAGCGCCGCCGTGGTGAGGATCAGAAAGCGAAACTTCGGGGGGTTGGGCTGCACTGCCGCTGCCGGGCTTGACGTGGCGGAAGGCGTGGAAGAAGATGCATCCGCGGAGCTGCCGCCCTCTTGGCGCGATGCACGAGTCTGCGTCTGGGCTGGCCACCACGACCACGACCACCACCGCACACCCCAGCGAGCGAAGAGCGACGCAGATCGGCCACCACTCTCCTTCACCCGCGTCGCGCGATCCTCGGCGTCTACATCAAACGCGACGCGCTGCAACGGCGGCCGCGGGTTGACGGTGACCCAGCCAGAAAATGGTGCGTTGTCGAAGCTGCGGCTGCACAGCGGGTGCGTCGGCGACGCGGGCGACGATAGTGAACCAGAAGATCGAGACAGTCGACAGCGGCTGGAGCGGTGCGTTCGACTGCTGTTCGCCTCAGCACCGTGCAACAGACGCGAGCGACGCTGCCGTGGTAAGGGGAGGGGCGACAGCGAAGGAGAAGGTGCTGCCGGTGCTGCCGCTGTTGCTGTTGCTGTTGCGGAGCTGCGCACGAGCACGAAAAGATCGCGCAGGAGCGCTCTCTGACGCCTCAGCCGGAGACGTAGAAGTGCGAGGTAGCACAGCCCGATCACTGCAACGTAGCCTTCGGTAGGGTAGGGGGTAAAGCTTTTCCGTGTCGAGGCAGTCGACGGCATCCCTGTTGTCGATGAAGCTGCGCCGCTGGAGAAGCGCTGCGTCCAGATCGAGGCCATGACAGCTGTGACGGCCACCCGACCGGCAGCGAGGCTACTAAAGAAGAAGAACGTCATCAACAACACCGTCGCGTCGGTCACCCAGAAGGCAGACAAGAAACGTTGCCGAACACGTAAGAGATGGCGTCGCCGCTGCCGCTCTGGCCGTGTTTCCTCTTCTTCCATAGTGCCTGCAGCGCGGTCAGGACGTTGTGAAAGTGCGAACACACGGCCGTTCGCAGCCGCATTCACACGACTACTACCGCTGGCGTTGAATCGGGGAAGACCTGGCGGAGTGCGCGGCGAGGCATTCGCTGGCGCGATAACGCTCACCCGCCCGGTACGACGCCCCGCTGCGCCTCGTTGTGCCCCGGCGGCTGGCGACGACGGCGGCGACGACAAGGAGTCCATCGATCCGTCTCGCTGATGTTGAGAGCTGTGCTGCACCTCTGCCGAAAACCGCATCGCCGCCGCCGCCGCCGCAGCAGCAGCAAAATCCTCGGCGGGATCGAGCGGGAAGAGAAGCGCCCACAAATCGGCGTGTTGGGCGACAGTTCGCAGGACAACGTAGCGCCAGCGTGTGTTGCACCACACCGCGAAGGTGCCGTAAAGAGAGGTGGCGGCGACGACCTGGGCGAAGGCGCACAGCGCGCTGCAAAACAGCAGCGTTGGGGCAGAGGAAGAGAGGGCTGCGTCGTGGGCGGTCGTGGCTGGTGCCGCGAGGGAGAAGGGAGTCCACGGACGCAGGAAAGCGTCAGCCAAGAAGCTGCCGACCTCGACGAGCACACGCACGGGCCACCTGGAAGAGACAGAGGTGCTACTGGCGCCAAATGCAGATCCTGTGCCTACGTGCGAGGCAGAAGTTGAAGACGAAGCCGCGAGGCGCAGCCCGCTCTGCAGGAATGCTGACCCATGCGCTGTCCACACGCAGAGGACTAAGTAGCAGAGCAACACCCCGTAGGACAGGAGGTGCTGACCGCACTGTCGCGGCCGCGCCTCGCGCACGCAGTTCAGCCACGCAAAACGCACGAGGAAAAACAGGGCAAATCCACCGAGCAGGACGTACCCAGCAATAACCGCAACGCAAACAGCGACGAGGCACGTCATGCAGGCTAGCGCTGGTGCTTCTTCGGGGAAGGGGGGGGGTAGGGAGGGGAGGGTGGTCTCTCAGCTTTTCTTTC
>NW_015438380.1:260240-273415 GCF_001293395.1 Leptomonas pyrrhocoris
CCTCAAGGCACACACACACACAATATATATATATCAGAGGCAACGCGCCGCAACGAACGGCGCTCTGACAAGAGCTGACAAGAGAGAGAGAAACTCACCACGGTGTGCCAATGAATACTGTTCTTACACTTCAACAGTTCTGTTGGACTGGCCTACCCGTATGAACGTAAATGCAGATCTAACGGGCACGGAGACCGTCACAGATCTGTCTCTATCTCGCGTAACAGCAGCGCTCTGGGTAGCTGTTCCCTCGACTTGCGTGCAAGACGGTGGTGCACTTCGGAAGCAAGCAGAAGGAGAGAGAAAAAAAAAGTGTTCGCTAAGTCACAAGAATGGAAGATGCGACCGTGGCGAACGGGCTCGAATACACGCGGTGTAAAGGTACAAGGAAAACAATGTAGCAAATAATAATAGTAATAATAATAAATGGGAAATGAGAAATTGCTGCTGTGAGCAGAACTCCCTCTTCTCCCTCCAGTAATGAAGAAAATAAAGAAGCAGTATAGAAGAAACAACTGGTGGGGACCCGGATTAGCAAAGCAGAAGAAAAAAAATAGATAAATAAATTATGCAAAAGAACACTGGAAGAGGAAACGAATGTCTATACCCACACTGTGAGATGTATGTAGGGCACACTTATGTGTGTGTGTGGTATACGTGAGTGCGTGATCGTGTATTCCCCCTTTTTGGAATGAAGTCGATCAACTTTCCCGTGTGTGTGTGTTGTGCAAGGCTCTTCGAGGGGCGGGGGGGGGGGAGGCTGATCAAGAGCAATTTAAAAAAAGTTTATAGCAAAATGTCTTTCTTGTTTTAAAGGCGTCTTACAAAAAGTTGGGAGCCACGCCGCTACTGTTGGCTTTCGCGTGCGTCGGGGACTTGCCAAAAGCCGCGTTATTATTTCGAATGTCTTTTTTTCCCTCCCCCTTCCAATCAGCTGACGTGCGGGGGAGTCTTCTTTGCGTGCTGCCCTAATTCCTGCTGCTTAGTCCGTTTCGTCAATTAGCGAAGTACGTACGTGTGTGTGCTCTTTTTTTTTCACCTGCACCACTGAACAGGAATGTGCTTACTCGTTTCCTTCTGTTGGTTCTCTTGCTCAGAGGAGTAGGACGACGCGCAAGGCCACCCCAGGTGCTCTCCTATACACGCACACACACACACACACACAAGAACGCTTGCGAGGTTGCAGCAGACAGCGCGGTTGCTTTAAGAACAGAAAATATATAGATAAAGAAAATCAATTGTGATGTGTGTGTGGGACAAATAATAACACTCGTAAGGGAAAAGAAGAGAAGAAAGGGAGAAAGGAGGAAAACATATAACAATTGCAGCATCACCACTCCAATAAATTGAGAAGTCGGCGAGGTGGACCAAGCGCACCATCTTCGTAAGGGAAGGAGGGGAGGAGGGAAGGGGGCTTACGCACGTAACTCCTGCCATACTTCGTCATTTCGTTTTTCTGTTTGTTTGTTTGTTTGACATGGTGTGGAAGCTCCAGGGATGCCGGGCCACAAAAAAGCTCACAGCGAAGCCTCACATATATTATTATTTCTCTTTCCCGGTCTCCCGTCTTCTTTTCACGGTGCAACAAGCGCTGATGCGCAACGAGATACAAAATAAATATCTCACAGGCGCTGAGTAAAATCAACAAGGTCAACATCAACAGAAAGTGGTGTACTGTGCACGAAAGTCTCAGAAAGGCACAAATCACCGCTTTGCGCCTCTTTCTCATCTTACCCCCCCCCCCCTCGCCACGGAGACGGCGGAGAAGCGTCTTCTCCTCTCCCTCTGTCATCAGCAGCGTATCTTTATCGGAAAAACAAGAGCGCAGCTATTCAATGAGAGCGCCTGATGGAGAGCTGTGCGAGCTTGACGACGACGACGATGATGACCGCGCCGTAGATGCGCTGCTCGACGCATCCACGTCGTCACTGCTATTGCTGCTGCGGTCATTGTCATCGGAGCTGCGCGATGCGGACCCCTCCGTCCTCCGCTGCCGCTTCAACGCACGCTCCTTTGCCTTTTCCTGCCTCAGCTTTTTTCGCTGCTGCTTCAGCACGCGCCGCTGTCGCTTTTTAGTCTGAGTGCTTTCGAGCTTCTCCACCTTCTCCTGATGCTCCTGTCGGCGCTGCAGCGCTTCGGCGGCCTTCTCGGCGGTGCTGCGCAGGTGTTGCTGTCGCAGCTCCTCCCGCTCTTCCGCAATGCGTGTGATTGTGTTTGTCTTGCCGCCGGCCCCGGCGATGGTGGAGCGCAGCCGCGGCAAGGAGCGCATCGTGGCGATGCCGCGAATGTAGGACTCATGCTCGCATTGCAGCCGGGCATCGCGCGCGGCCTTCTCTTCGGGCGTGAGAGGCGGCGGAGGCGTGGTGGCGGAGGGCGAGCCCGACATCCTTGAGACCCTATCCACGGTTGACAGAGAAATACCAAGAAGAGGGAGAGAGCGAGAGAGAGAGAGAGGGGTGTGTGAGATGGCGTTTCCGCGATCAAAGGCTAACGTCACGTTGCCGTTATGCGGTGACTCGTCGCGGACTCGCTTCCGCAACGCATTTAAGAAGGGAGGTACTACAAGCCAGTGCTTTGTCTTTCTTCACGGAGTGGGGGGGGGGGGCCTGCCTGCGGGTCGCCCACTCAGCTTGGGTAACGGCACCGGTTTTTCTTTTCTGTTAATGCTTGCTGAGGTATGGGGGAAGGGGTTCTGTCTAGTAAAGGGAGGCGCTGTCGGAAACGAAAACAACAAGTGAAGGAAGTACTATCGAGTACCGCTGGATCTCGGGGGGAGAGGGGAACGTGCAGTTTGAAAACAATAACAGAACAACAGCAAACCAAAAACAAACAACACCACACCATGCGATAGGGAAAGAAGATGTCATGAAACGTGGCTCCGCGCAGCACTCTAATTTTCGCTCCCCGGCTGCTTCCGCTGCTGCAGCTTGTGGTTCAGGACCACCATCGAGGGCTTTCTATGCGTGGCTGCCCTCTTGGCGCTTCGATCGCCCTGGCCAGAACTTACGCTGCCCTTCTCATCCATGGCAGAAGTTTTCTTTGCTTTACGCTTCCCCGCCGCAGAGGCAGCGACCGAGGAGGGTTTGCCGGGAGGGTGGCGCGGGTGATTGACAGAGCGTGGCTGCAGCGGCGACGGCGCGCGTGCTGCGGACGCAGTGGGCGCGGGCTCAGCAGACACCGTGCGCGGCAGCACAAACTCGTTCACTGCCGATGCTGCCGTCGCAGCTGCAGAGGTCGCGAACAACGTGCTCCGATGGGCCGGTTTGCGTCGTATGGTGGCCGCGCTGCCACTGCCGTTGCCGTTGTTGGTGCTGTGGCTCGGGTAGTGAGATGCGGTGTTCGCCCTGTCCGCACGACGTTCGCGACGCGTGCGCCGTACTCGCGGCACGTCCGCCTCTCCTCTTTCAACAGGCAACTGATGACGCGGGAGAGGAGAAGCGGAGGCGTCTGCTGTGCTGGCGAAGCTGCAGTGAAGCTGTGTGTCGTTTTCGTGGACGTCGGTGTTGATCGGATGGCTGCGTGCGCGCTTCCCGCCGGCCACGGGCGGCGAAGAAGTCGAGTAAGAAGACAGGCCTCGTTGCTGTGGTGGCGCATGCGGTGAGGATGACACGACGCGCGTGGGGGACGCAAAAGGCTCGAAGGTAACACCGTCTGGCGCAGCAGCATTCCGTCCATTCAGCGGCGGTGCAGACACCATCGGACAAAACCGAACTTGCGGCTCCTGCGGCTGCGGCGACACGCTCCACGCCGGCGTCTCCGACACCGCCGCGCGCACCGACGGCGGGCGAAGTCCAATCGCGCCCTCCGGCAGGGGGTGGTACACCTGCGGGCCCGTTGCCAGGCCTCCGCTTTCGGTTGGCGGCCCATCCCCACGACTGCACTGCAGACTCGGACTGCGGCCCCCTTGGGCGAGGGAGTGGGCGTAGACTCGCTGCTGCTGCCGGAGCAGCGCCGCTTCTGCCGCCGCCGCCCAGGTAAAGTCCATCGTCGAAATCGACCGGCGTGCGTGCACGTCCGGCGGTGGTGAGGTCCCGTGCGGAGAGGAGGTGCGCCGCGGCGCCGGAGAAACGGAAGGGATGGGGGTGTGCGGAGAAGCTTCCGTGGGGCGAGCACTGCCGCTTCTGTCTGACATGGGCGTACGTGCGTCGTCCTCTCCAGTCTTGGCGGTGATGTGGGCGGCTGGGACCGCCGCGGCGGTGTAGCGCACATCAACGGGGGTGCTGCTCATGCCTGTCGTGCCGCTGCTGTTACCCGCCGACCGCTGCGGTGGCGAGCGAAGTTCCGGCGATAACGGCGTGGCGCTGATGGGCGGCTGCTCTGCTGCCACAGTCCTTTCATTTTCATCTTGGGCGTCTTCGTTGTTGTCCGCCACCCGCACGTCCTCCTCCCCCTCCTCCGCGCGTACGTACCCCGTTAGTGGCACTCCCTGTCCGCTGACGACGTCAGCGTGTGACGGAGTTCCCTGCTGCGACGTCGACGAAGGCAGTGGGGTGGCGGTTACAGCTTCAACTTGTGGCGCCGCCGGTGAACAGTCGTGCTGCTGCATGCCCGCCGCGTGCGTCGACGCCCTCGTTGCTTCCATCGCCGCCACTGCCGACAGCGGCTCCGTGGGCTGTGCGGCCGTCAACGCTGCCGTACCCGGTGCAGGTGGAGGAGGGTGACGAAGAGGCAACAGAAGAGGTGCCTCCGGCGAAGTGGCGTGGCTTTCGATTTCCTCTTGGGGCAATACACCGTCTTGTGCCAGCGCCTCAGCTGGATAGCGCTCCTCCGTTGCCTCCGTACACACAGGCCGTTCGTCCGTCTTCTCCACCTCCACACTCGCCTTGCAGGCGTCTTCGTTAAACACCGGAGCAGGGGTGGCGGAGGCAGACCGCGAAAAGCAAAGAAACGGCTGCGGCGCCGGTGACCGCGGTGACACTCCCGCACTGGAGATGCTTCCCTCACTCGGCTCCCGCCGGCGTCGGCGTTGCAGCCGCAGCTGCATCTGTCGCTGACGTGGTGGACTGAACACAAGTCCGTCGCGATCTGCCAGGGGGAGGGCGGGGGCAGCTGACACCACCGGTGTGCTGCTGTCGCCGCCGCGGTGGTGGTCTTGACCGTCGTGCGCCGCGAAAAGCGGGCTGTGGAAAGAAGCAGAGTTTCCTCGATGAATCGCTGTCGTGATGTCGGCCGGTAGGGGAGTAGCGGTGATGGAGGCGGCGGCGTGTGCGCTTGTGTGTCCTGACGAGCCTGCGACGGGGGATGCGCGCAGGGAGATGAGACCGGTGTTCTCCTCTTCGTCATCGCCACTGCTGCCATGCTCTTCTTCGCCCACAAGAGCCCGTGCTACGGACTCCTGAGCCTGCCCCCTCGTTGGTGGTGAGAGACGTGTGCAGGACCGACGGCTTGGTAAGGGCGTCTGCATTGCGTACTGCTCCCCGTCTCTGCGCATGTCGCTCGTTGTGTCCTCGTCGCGCACGGGCACGGGCACCGCTTTATCTTCTTCCTTTTCTAACGGCAACGGCTCCTCCTGTCGGATGTCGTGTGCCCCCTTCACGGCTTCTCCTTCACCGCTATCCACAAGTGCCGCAGTGGCCACTGCGACGGACCGATCGGTGCGTGGCAGCGGCACGAGAGGAGACCCCACCTCCGACGTGGAAGCTGGGAGAACCCACTCTGGCGGGGAGGACACGGTGCCAGGGGTGAGGTCGGTCGCCACTGCCGTCCTCCGTCGATCCCGCGACTGCGGACGCAGCACGACCGACCCACCGCCGTCGTCGTCGTCATGGACGTTCGCTTCACCACACGCTTCTTCACACAAGGAATCAACGGAGCTGGACTCTGAGAAGTGCGGTGGGGACGCCATCACGGCGCTCTCCTCCGCCATCACACTTGCGGAGACGGTGCTGGCCGCTGTCGTCGTAGTACCCGGATGGACAACTGTGGGAGACAAAGGCGCGGACGGAAACCCACAGGACACGCGGTGAGGCAACGGTGCGAGGGTTTCTTCTGCCGTCTGCACGTTTGCTTCGATTGATCTCTCCGGTACAGCAACAGCAGCAGCAACGGCAGCGACGACGATGGCCTTATCGGAGGAGGAGGACCTCGTTGACCGTTCCAGTACAGAGTCAGAGGTCGCTGTCACCGCGCCAGTCGTTTTGAGCTGTGACTTTTCGCAGGCATCGGCCGCGGGAGACGGTGGAGCGCGCTGCGTGTGACCGTTTGCTGTGCGGGTCGTACTCGGAGGCGGAAGCGGCACTGAGGCCACCGGTGCAGACGCGCTGGGAGGAAACAATGCAGAAACCCAAGATGAAACTCGAGGCACCGCACTTCCCGAATGCGCACGCGGGGGCTGACCGCCGGCTGCCGCACCAGTCTTCTGTGCAGAGGGTGTGCCCTCCGTCGAGGGCGGGCTGCCGGGCGTTGTCGCACGAAGGTACATAAGTCGCTCCACGCTGAGGGAGGTGGAGGAGGCGCTGTACAGCTGCTCCCACAAGGCGTAGGTGCTTGCGTGAATTACGGCAGCCTCGCCGGCCGTTCCCCCGCTCTGCTGCTGCGACTGCGGCGACGAGGGTGCGACATGGGAGGGTGGGAGGGCGTGCAAGGGACAAAAAGATCGGGGGTGCATTTCAGAGTCTAGAAAAAGAGGAAAGTATAACAACGCAGAAAGCGGAGGCAGAGTGGGGAGAAATAGTAAAAAGAGGAGACTAGTCGAGACAACAGCGGGAGGCAAAACAGCAGCGAAAAGAAGATCTACGGAGACTGACAGCTAAGATGAAAGGTGATGAGAGTGGAAAATGCCTCCGGGCGTGAGGCGCCGTTGTGCGCGTCTACCTCAATGTGGATCTAGAAGAAAAGAAGGAAAAGTGGTTCTCGTCTGAGGAAACTGAAAATTCTCACCGTTGCAGAAAATCTAATAGGTGCACAGGTAGTGCTTTCGAAAGCGCTGAACACGTACAAATCAGACGGAGGAAGCTCAACGCACAGTAATGTCAAGTTGTTTCTGCATGGGGAGCGGCAAAAGGGAGCATTATACATATGGTGGACGAAAAAAGGAACGTGAAAGGGCGGGTGAGAAGAGAAGAAACGGAAGCAGACACTGAGAGTAAGACGCGTCATATCATCACCCAGCCTTTAAACATACTTCCGCAAACGAATGCGAACGACACGTAGGGCAGGCAATTTTCCAACACGCCTGGAAAAGTGTGTTCTTATCAGACAACAACAACAAAAAAGAGAACTCTTTTTGTGTTTGGCTCATCATCGCAGTATTTTTTTTTAAACATTTGGAATAGGTAGAAACTCTCGCGTCTCAAGACAATAAAGAACTCAAATTGATCACCGAACCTATTCTACTTTGCAAACAAACTTATATAATAAATGAAACCAGAAGTAAAAAGATTTTTTTTTTTTTGGCACAGGTTTCTTATCAGTGCGACAACACAGCAGATCTTGTGACCATGACATAACTGGCGTAGAAGCCTTGTGCACGACCTCACGTTAACGTGGGTTTACAAACCCCCAAAAGGGAAACGGAAAACAATAAACGAAGCAGGTAAACGGGGTAAACAAGAAAGAGAGTACCGCAACAACCGTCACGTACCACACAAGGAAAACGCCGTATTTATATATTTAGTGACCGAAAAGACAGAGAAATGCTTGGGGGAAGAAAGAAAAGTAATACAGTTTCAATCTTCGTAGGATAAAACGAATAACATCAAGAGCCACAGCAACTATACCTAAAGGCAACCGAAAAAGGTAAAGTCAGAGCGGAGAAACTAGGAGCGCTCACTCACTTCACACTAAAAAACAGAGTTTCAAAAGAAAAATACAGCTAAAGATACTCTTCCGACTGCAAGTTCACTCCTCCTTTTCAGTTCTCCTCTTCTCACACGTGGTGGAAAAAAAAAAACTACAATGGTGTTACAAAAAAAAAAAATGAAGTAACATCTGAAGTTATGCAGATGACAGGGGAGTTGTTGCATTTCATTGTGGTGTCTAATAAGCTGCCGCGACTGGCGTGCCGTCGACCGGCATCAGCAGATGCGATTGCTGCTCTCGTCTTTCATCGAAGTTCACGTCTGATCTCGTGGAGCATTGCTGTCTTTGTCTCTTCAGTTGAGGACAGGAAGCGGGTTGGAGAACGGATCCAAAGCGCTCCACCGCTTCTGCGACCGGCATCGGCGAACGAACCGACGCAGAGGGCACGTGCAGCGGTATTTTTGGGATCGGGGAGAACAGATTTTAATTCTGGCTGAAGCTGTTCGCTGAAGGTAGAAGGTCTGCGTCACAGGTGAAGAACAGAAATGCAACAGTGCAGTCGCAAATCAGCGTCAGAGCTCCATCAATGGAGGGATATGTAATGTTGCCAGTTAATTCCATTCGCCACTGCAGACTCGGGTCATCGTCGCGACGACTTCTTGAGCCGTCATCGACGAACATCCGAGTGTCAGAGTTTCCAAGGGCAGACGATGACACGGTAAATGCGGACCTCTTCGACTGCAGCGGATTTCGTAGCGGCGTTTCCGTCAAGTCAGTAGGGGGATCCGCGGCTGCTACGTCCACCACCGCGTTCTTCTTACGGCTACGAGAAGAGTTGTTCTTCCTAACCGCCGACTTCCACGGAGAGCCGTTTCTTGAGTTTGTGTACGGACGGTCTGCGTTGGAGTTGCCGTTCTCATCAATGCCTACTGTTGGCGTAGGTTGCATGAGAGCGAAGTTGAAAGTTCCGCTCCACTTCCGCTTTTCAAGGGACTTGATAGCGTGACCCAGAAAGAGGTTCATAATGTCATTGACGCCGTCCACTGTGAGAGGCTTGTGCCCAATACCATGGCGCTGGGCAGCTAAACGGCTATGATTCACAGAAATTTCTGTTGGACGCTTTGCAAGTACTCTTTCGTACCCATTCATGTCACCCTGAGACTTGTAAAGGCATTCCGAAATGAGCGCGTTAAAGTAGCCGCTAAGCTGCATAGCGAGCGGGCTTTTCTCGTTGGTGCACAGGCGTATGAACGCATCTGACTTCGAGACATCATCGTTGCCTCGAAGCACAGACTGTGATATACCGCAACCCATTTGCTATGCAAATAATATTTATTAAATCAGTAACTTACGTTGTTTCGATGGCTGCCAAATTATGCAGAAAGTTGAGTTTTTGAGAACTCCAACTAATAATGGAGGTTAAGTGAGCCCTCTTTGAAACGGTTCATTCGCGAAGGACAAGACAAAGAAGGAAAGAAGGATGCAACAACGAGAAAGGGAAAAGTTCCACGAAGGAAAACGAATCAAAAGTTGCACAGGAGCGAAAAAAGAATCCCCCAATTCTGTCGATGCTGATACAAGCAAATAATCTGAAAAGTCAAGAAGCTCTCCTTCAAATTAACGTGCTATTAAATGTGCGAATGCAATTTCGGAGCCGGTAGTACAGTTAAACAACACCGCCACTTTACCGGTTTGTATCCTTCGTTTTTACCGTAGCGACCTAACAGAGAGTGGTGTCATTGATCTGTGCACTGAAGTCACATTTTTATAGTCCAATTATCCATAGATAAACCCCCCAAAACAAACAAAAAAAGCGAGAGAATGTTACTAAATGATTTCAACAATACGTTAAAAGAAAAACAAAATAGGAAACTCGTTCAGCTAGCTAGGAGTAAATATGAGCAAGTGAAATCAATAGCTTTTTTTTAAAGGAAGGATATCTTTTCTTTTGATGGAAAGATTGGGTTACGGTGTTAAGAAGAACGATCATATAAAAGATAATAAAGAACGATTTTGACTGCAAGGAAAAAACATGTAAATCCAAGAAAATGAGGAAATAGTTCCAAACTTCGAAGAGTAATATTCGTGATCAACATCTTATACTCGAGGTCTTTTTCGTGTGCGACACTTCGTCCACCATGCGCACCGATGGCTTCTAAAAAAACTTCGTTGCTTTCGTAGTTCTGCTGATGCCTTAGATAACTACGAGATTTATAGCGGCGGCAGCCGAGAAGAAAGTCTTCTCTCCTCGTTTCGAGGGAAGCGTGTGACGTTGTCTGAGCTGCCGCCGTTACGGGGGTTTAATTGAAGTGCATGCAGAACATACAACGGTTGGGTGATGTCGTGGGTTTCAACGTACCGCGCACACACGTTTGGCGATATGACGTCTTGCCTTGCAAAAGCTGCACCATCAGCGTGCTTCTGAGAAGAAGGTATTGCAACCTTTTGCCTATCTGTTGGGCTCTTGGTGGCACAGTTCTTAGTGGGAGCGATGGGATTTGAGGCCACTTTAAAGTTTCTCCTTTTCAATGGAGCACACGTGGCTTCGAAGGTCGTTCCGGGCAAAGAGCGGTCGCACCTGTCAGAATCGGATCCAGTGTAAATCGCCGTTTTCGGTTTAGTATCTCCAAGAGGACTTCTGTTCTCAGTGAGTTGACTGAAGTTTGCATTGCACAAAAGATCGACTTTTTGGTTCAGCAGAGCCACCAAATTTTCGGCGTGCGCGGCAAGCAGCTGCTCCACTGCTGACAAAGAGTTGCTAGAAGGTAATCGGGTTGTGGTGGGGTTCGTGTTTGGCGGGACATCTTCTAGGCTCGTTTGCGTGCCGTGACATCGGTGCTGTTCCCTCGTTGCGAACAGCAATGCCGTCACATCAGAGCTTGAGTTCTGCATCAGCGTGCGTTGGCCTAGCAACGCCACTTTTCGCCACATTTCGGCTTCGCTTTCCGCTTCCTTCAACCTGTGCCGCAGCAGCTGCATATGCGAATCAAATGTGCGCTCCAGAACAGCATTCGCAAGTTTCTGGTGGTCTACGCAGAGTTCTGATACAGGCTTCGCAGCATCAAGAGACTTAGATGTGTCGAAGAAAGAAATGACATTGTTGAGAATTGTGTCTTTGACAGCAAGATATGTGATTGCTTCGCCGCTGTCTATGCTTTTTGGCACAGCAGTGTTCTTCAGTTTCTTCAGAAGTTCCACAATGCAGTCCGTTCGCGTTGTCTTCAACATGCACTCTATACTCTGTTGCCCTTCTTGAGGTCTGAAGCTGCACATATCGCGGAGGACGCACAGGATGTGCCTTTTACGTGAAGCGGACAGCCAAACAACAGCAGCAAATGGTTTAAGGTGATAGTAGAAAAAGAGGATAAAAGAGGTTAGATGCATTTTGGAAAAAAGAGAAGAATCCACTAAGAATGCTGCGAAATATATCAAAACAAGTACAGCAGCTATTCCACGAAATCGCCTCGCTACTTGTCCTTCAAAAAGAAATGTACATCGGCAAGTAATATGGCGCGAGTAAAAGAGAAGATGCACTTCGCTTTCACTTTTCAAGCAAGACGATTGCAAACTAAGGCAATGCGACAAGGTGGTCAGCAACCATCAGCCCCATTGAAAACTCTATTTCCCGTAGTGATCAAAATTACCATAAGAGTAACCCAGAAGTTCTAAATCTATATGTTTTTTTCTTTTTGCTCATTGGTAATCACGTACAATAAATACGAGAGCCAGAAATAAGTTCAAATAAGAGTAGCGAAAAAAAAAAAATCTGCTAAGAACACGGACACTGAATAAGGCCGGTCAAATACACCGGCTCCATTTCCCTAGAACTGTCTCTTTGGATAGAATCAAGTAAAAACATTAAGGTTCTTTTATTCCTAATTCCTACTTTCCCTAATCAGGCTTAGTACAGGACGGTCAAGATGGCCGGAAATCTTTTTCAAACAATATGACAGGAAAAAAAAAGAGAGAAACGAAAACTAGTTTTGACTCGTGAAAATCCGAGCCACAGAGTTTACTTGAACTCAGCGTACTGAGGAGCCTGCCCGTAGCGGTACCACCAAATGGCGAGCGTCACAACGAACGCGAAGAGCGTGGTGGAAAAAGAGGAGTACCAGATGAGGGACATGAACTCCTCATCCGTACCAGGACGAGAGTTCTGAGTCATGGCGTTTTCGGTCACACCCACCAAGTTGGTAGACTCGCACACGAAGAGCACACGGGTCCAGAGCTCCTGCATGTGCTTCTTGTAGTCGTTGCTCATCTTCTTGCTGGTCATGTAGCTGGTCAGGCGCTTCACTTCGTACTCGTCCTTCGGGATGATGCTTCCCATGTGGTCGAGCTCTACGGTGTTGGTGATGGTGGCAGCGTAGCAGCCCCTCTTGAACGTCATCTTGTCCTTCATGTAGTTCTTCACGACCTCGTTGAAGCGGATTTCAGCCGCGGTGCGAACCTTGGTACGGAACACGTGACGGCGCAGTGGGTAGTACACCTTACCCACCTCTTTGTACACAAACTTCTTCGCCAACGGACTCGTGTAGTTGCACATCGGGTTCGACTGACCGCCGAAGGTGGCCATGGCACCCCCGAGGGTCATGTTGCCAAAGTTCATCGTCATTTTTGCGAATAGAAGATCGATCTGGTGTTCTAGATTACCTTAATTTAACTGGTTTGCGTTGCAGGAGCGCTGGAAATAACAATGTGGTAAGGGAAGTGAAAAAGACAGTAGAAAAAAGAGAACAAAAGAGAGAAGGATAATGCGGAAGCAGAAGGATAACAAAGCATTTTGAAGAATGAGAAAAATGGCAAGAGAAAAGTGCTACACCGCTTTGTTTCGAATCGTTGAAGTGCTTTGTCAGCACAAATATTGGTATGTTGCACAGTTTACTCTCTTTTTCTGTGTTTTTGCATTATGGATCTTTGTGTGCACGTGCTGCATTAAGTGTTCTTCGCTTTGGGTAATACTTGACATTCGCTCGATTGTTCAATTTAGTTATTTATTTTCATCATTCATTATTGGTGCAGTTTTTGTTGGTGATGGACCTTTCCCTGTGCGATGGTTGCTTTGCGTTCGGTAGTTTTTGATGGCGCTTGTTGTTATCTTTGGCCTGCAGATCGTCGTGGGGCCTTTTCAAGGTTCGTTCTTGCAACCTGTCGATTGAATTCTTCGCTTTGGAAGCGTTCCCTGTTTGTATTAGGAGGCGGGCCGGCGAGGCACTTTAGACGAGGAAAAACTCCGCCACCAGCTGTGGCAAACTGGGGGTAGGAAAAAGGGGAGGAGGAGCGCATTCCATTATTCTTTCTTGCGTTGCCGGGGCCGATTTGGCAGAGCATTCTGTTGTCAGCAGACTTTTGGCCTGGCGGTTCGCTCTTGCGTCTCGGTCTTTTCGGGACGGGGGGGGGGGGGGGGGTCTGCGCCGTTTCGCCCGCCCGCGCCT
>NW_015438380.1:273644-307509 GCF_001293395.1 Leptomonas pyrrhocoris
GGGGGCGGTGCGCCGTTTTCGCCCCGCCCCGCCGCCTGCCCGGGGGCCGGGAGGGGCCTGGGCTCGGCGGAGGCCCAGGCGGCGTTTGGGCTGCCCCGGGGCACCCAGGGCCGGCTTCGCCCGGCGGGAGAAGGGGGGCGGGGAATAGGGGGAGGGGAAAAGCGACTGAGGGGCGGCGGAAAACGAAAGCGGCAAGGCGCGCCGAGGGGGCCGGCGCTGGGATGGGTTTTGGCGCGGCGCAGCGCGACACCTCTTTCGGCGGCGGCGGCATTCTCTACAACAGTTTTTCATTTTGCTTTATTGGATGTGAAAGGGTCCATCGTCGGAAAAGGTCGAGGGGTCGTATGGAGGCAACAAAAGTAGGTCCAGGAGCGGTTTCCGAGACGGCGTAGAAGGCGAACACCGTGACGCTGGCGCTCGCTTAAAGAGCGAGAAAAAGAAAAATAAGAAAATGCAGCAGTTGTACCTGGCGGCGGCGTTCCGCTCTTCTCCCAACGTCGCAGCGCCGTCCTGCCGATTTGTGTAAAGAAAAAGGATATTATGAAGAGTTTCTTTTGATTTCTACAGCTTCAAGTCCTTGAACAGGGTGGACTGAAGCAACGAGCCCGTGAGGATGACGCTGATGGCGGCGACGAACAGGTCGTCCGCGTACGTCACGGTGTACTGCACCGCGGTGATGAGGACTTGTATCGCTGCCGCGCACGCAGACACACGACTGAATCGGACGCGACTATCTGCACGATGCTCGCCGTCGCATCGGTGGGGTCAGACACAAAGATGGGCAGCACGATGTACGTGAAGATGGTGGCGTGCAGCACGGCAATGCGCAGCCCAATCACGAAGGGCAGCCACCGCGCGTTGGTCACCGCACGCAGACGCAGCACCCACCGATCCAGCAGCGAGTGCTTCCTCGCCCCGCAGAAGCCGCCGTTGTACTTTTGGAGCAGAAGAACGTCGTCGAGGGAGGGCGTGCAGTTTCCTACCCGCACCGGACACATCAGCTCGACGGGCTGCCGGCACAGCGGACACTTGAGCTGGCGGTACACCCCGGTGTACTCCCACAGCTGCACAACGCAGTGGGCGCAGAACTCTTGATGCCCACACGGCAGCAGCGCCACCGGGTGCTCTACCGCGGAGGCGAAACAGATGGTGCAGCTTCGAGCGTTGGCGGCGTGCGAAGGCGAGGGTGCGCGACGCTGCGGGTGCTGGCAGAGCATCAGCCCGTCCGCTGCCTTCAGCGCTGCGGCGTAATTCGGCACGGCGTCCCAGCTCCGCGCCATGCGCACCCTCTGCCGCCGCTGCCGCCGGTGTACCACGAGTCGTGCCAGCCACAAGATGAGCAGCACCACGGAGAGGGTCGGCACCGCAACCTGCACAAAGTCGCGAGCGATCGAGTCGCCGTTGGACAGGCTGGAGAAGAGATCGAAGCTGGCCGGAAAGGTCGGGGCCACGGGGTGCGACGTGTTCGCGTACCGGGCCTGCGCAAACGTCAACGGCGGCGCCGGCCGGTGCTGCACTAGCTGCTTCATTTCGAAACCTCCTCGCTGATGGGTCAAGAAGAAGAAGAGCGAATAAATGAAACACCGAAAAACAAACAAACAAGTGAGGAGGAATATAGATACAAGAGTGCGCTTTGGGTAGTTTGTTGATGTGGGGCGGGCGGGAGGAATTTAGCCTTGAAGGCGCCAATGTTGACGGCCAAGGCAAAGGGCAAAAAGAGGAAGAAAAAGAAGAAAAAAAAAGGAAGACGACCGCACAGAAAGAAGCGTTTTTTTTTGTCTTACAAAAACAAACAAACAATAATAATAAAAAGAGAAAAACACCTGGACTCAAAACAGCAGAAGCTTCGCAAAGCAATTGAGAGGGCGAAGAAGCCGGTCGAATTCAATAGCAATAACAACAACAAAAAAAAACGTAAACGAGAGAGAGAGAGAGCGTGCTTGGGTGAGTGAGTAAAAGAATATATATATATATGCCTCACACACACACACAAACTCAAATACACATGAAAAAACTCTCCGATTCCTGTCTTGAAAGAAAAAAAAAACCAAATATATATGTATAAGCTGGAACTGCGAAAAGAGGAAAAGGAGGGCGATGACACGCTGAGGCACGCTGGTGAAGAGCGCTGTACAGCTGGAACGAAAATCCCAAATAATAATAATAAATAAATAACCAAAAACAGACCTTTTTTTGGGGGTTGCGCGCTTGTACTTCTCTTTCTCGCGAATGAGCGTGGAAGGAGGACACAACCAAGGAAAACAACGGAACCTATTAGAGGATAAACAAACAAAAAAGAGGCGGAACAATGCTCACAACACAATACGAGCAAGTCTACACACCTTCGCTAAAAAAGAAAGCAAAAAGCCCTTTAGCTGATGTAGCTCTCCTATACATTTGCACGTAATGCCGAGGAGAGACAATCAAGAAGAAAGGAAGCGACGAACACGAACCACAACACCAACAAACACAACCGCGGAAGGAGAATCAGAAACGAAGGCCGTGACACGTTACCCGCGCTTTCAACGTGAAGCAGTGAAGCGACGACGTGGGCGAAGCTGCAGACCAGCGCACGTGGGTGTCTGTAAAGGCAAGACGAAACAATCCGCAAGGAGCAAGAGAGAGGGAAGAACAACAACAACAACAAAAGAAGATGACGTCCACAATGCTGCCACACAGCCGTTGCAGTCGTTGGGATTTAAAGAGAAAAAGAACAAAGGAGACGATTACTACCAAGTAAATAAATTGAAGTCCGTCAATGGGGGTTGCGTTGAGTGCTTCTGAGTGGGTGTGCCCGCGATGGGTCGATGGACGTGGGGGGGGGGGGGAGGGGGGCGCATGCAAAATATGGAGAGGGAGAGTGAGACGGAGGGAGGCGAAGAAAGGATGAAGACAAGGTATGTCGCCGTTCGAGTAGATTACTAGTAATACTACTACTACTACTACTAATAATAATAAAGCGAGGGAGGTGAATAGATGGTGTCGATAAGAAAAAGGTTCACCAGAGACGGCGAGCAGGCCTTGAATGTCTCCCTTTCACGGAACAGTCTTTGCAGCGGAGTAGAGCGGCTTAACGAAGGCCCCCTTTAAAAACCTTTTCTCTGAATGAAATATCAAAAGCCTTTTTTGAGAAGTTGTTATCGTTGCCGGCTGCTGCTACCCGGACCGCAACAGCCGATCTCACAGACATCATTCAAGCGGACGCCACGAAGAGCCGGAAGAGCCAGCGCGGGGCCGTTTGTGGGGGGGGGCGGGCGCGGCGGGAGGGCAGCGAGGCATCCCTCCCGCTTACCTTCCACCCCCTCTCATTTTATCTTCTTTTTTGTAGATTTCATGGCACCACCGAAGACACGCTGTTGTGCGCCGGCGCCGCCACCTCCGCTGCCGCCACGCACTCACGCAGCCACGGATGTCGCAACGCCTCGTACGCCGTCAGCCGCTGCGACGGGTACTTCTCGAGCAACCCGCGCAGGAACGACGCGCCGAGGGCGGAGATGGGAGGCAGCGCGACATCAGCGACACACCCGGCGGCGTCCACTGTGCGACCGTTTGACGCGGACGCTGCTGCAGCCCCGTCATTTGCTGCCGTGGCCGCCTCCGTCGACACGTACACGAGACGATCCAGGTCCACCTCGGCGCGATGAAAGGCGCAGCCTTCCGCGTAGCTTGCGAGCGAGCAACTCAGCTGATGGACCGTGGTGGTGAACAACGAAATGGTCTCACGCTTGTTAGAATGCAATCTGCGCTTGTTGCTGCGGTCGTCGTCGGCGCGTCCGTCTTGAGCGCGACGCACACGAGCAGCCAGCGCCTCTGCGTGCACGCGCCACAGCTGCGTATGCGCCGTCGCGGCCATCGCGCTGGACTCTTTTCCAGTTGTCGCTGCCGTCGTGGCTGCGGCTGTGGTGGCCACGAAGTTCGACGGCAGCTCCGGCAGCAACGGCACTCGCACCGACTCCACAACCGCCAGTGGTGGCAGACAGGCCGAGGGCTCGTCCGCGCAGGCAGGCTGCTGCTGCTGCTGCTGCTGTGGTGGGGTGGGTGGATCACTCCTGTTGCGCTCCTGTGTGGCGGGTCGACGTCGACGCCGCTGAAACCGCAGCGGGGCGTCGTAGTCCACGACGGGCGGCCCGTCGGGTCGTCGGGGGTGCCGCTTCGATGGAAACGGCGCCCGCCCCGTCAGCAGCGCGTACGCGATGACGCCGACGGAGTACATGTCCACCGCGGCGCTGTAGCCGACCTTGTTGGGCCGCAGCGTGGGATGCGTCACTTCCGGGGCGGCGTAAATCGGCGTGCCGCAGCTCGTCGTCGCGTCGTTTCGGGCGTAGACGAGACGGACCCGCTCAGGCACTTCGGCGCCGTGCTCTGCGGCGGCGAAACCGTGCAGCGTCTCCGCTGTGGAAGACGGCCGAGTCTGCAGTTGGTCCAGCACACGGGACAGGCCGAAGTCGGTCACCTTCACCACCGGCCACAGCGCACGCGGGATGTGAACGGTGTGCAGGACGGAGAGGGGGTTGCAGAACTCGACTTCGGCGACCGCTGCGTTGGAACTCGGCGATGCGGGCGTGACGGGGCATTGCGTTCCCCTCAACGTGGAATGCTCGTAGTCACGTAGCTGCTGCAGCAACAACTGCAGCTGCAGCGCGTTCAGCGCGTAGCGGTCACACGGCCGGAGCAGCATCAGGTTCTCCAACTTCAAATCTCGATGAATGATGCCCATCGTGTGGAGGTACAGGACAGCTTCGAGAACCTGGACGATAATTAGCTTCACCAGGTACTCCGGGAGCGGGCCGCCGATCCCGATGAGGTCGATGTCGTCGTACGCCGGCGCGCCTTCGCCTTCGCTGGCCTCCGCCTGCGAGTCCTCGGCCGTTGCGTCGCACGCGGCATCACGTGCAACGCTTGATGGATCGTCCGCACGTGGCTGCTTCCGCGTCGCCCACCGGCTACGCTTTCGGCGCCTGTACGGCTGCAGGAGGTCCCAGACCTCCCCGCCGGTCGCCTGCTCCATGACGAGGGCGAGCTGATCCGGCTGGTCAAACACCTCAAACAGCGCCGTGACGTTCGGGTGGCGCACGGCGAGGAGGATGTTTATTTCACACTGCTGCCGGCGGCGGTGCTGCAGCTCCTTTTCGTAGGAGCGGCGAAGCGGCTCTGGCAGACAACGCAGCAGCTCGTGTCGCCGCTGCTCTCGCTGCTGTGCGTTGACACCTCGCTGCTTCCATAACACCCCCGCGTTGCTTTCCGTGGACACCCGTTCACTGTGCTTCCGACCCTTCCCGTGCTGCGCCTCCGCATCCGCTTCTTGTGAACCGAGTGAAAACACAGGCGAGGTGGAGTCGTCGTGGCTCTTCCCGATGAAGCTGCCCGACCCCGCCGCGGCATCCGCCAGCTGCAGACTGGCGAGGGCCCCGGCTGTCCACTCCTCTCGCCGCTGCGCTGCCAGGTCATCCGGCTGCGTTTCTAACAGCACCAACTGCTGCACCACGGCCGCCTCCCCTGCGGTCATGGTGGTGGAGATCGTCGTCGCGGTCGTGGCCACCGGGATTGGCGTATCGTCTCGCCCGTGCAGCGGTGTGCCCGACTTCTCGTGCGCGTCATCGCTGTTTGCCTCCTGTTGCTGCAGCACGTTCAGCAGCATGCGTTGCTTGCGGATGATCTTGACTGCAAAAACGTACTGAACGGCCGATCCGGCGGCAGCTCGTAGCACCGCTGTTGGCGACCGCCGCTCCTTCTCCCGCACGTAGGCTGCGCCTAACTCCGCCTCCTCCGTCGCGTTTTTCGTCCACACGCACGCGGCAGCCGTGCTGAAAAGCTGCTGCTCCCATCCGTGTGTTTGACTCGTGCCGTTGCTGCCGTGGTCGATGATATTTACCTTCGAGAGGATCGCCGCGGCAACAGTGCTGAGAGAGGGGGCTTGAGGAGCGCGCCCTGACGCACTATCCTCTCCGAGGTCGTTGCGCAAGGCGGCGCGGTACACGACACCGAACGTGCCTTGGCCAAGCGGCTTCGCGCGGTCTAACGTGTAGAACTCCTCGACGCGGTGACCATACATGCGGCGCACCTGCGCCTCGACATTCCACTGCGCTTTGCAGAGCAGCGCGTGCCGTCGTGCGACGGTCTGGCGCTGACGCTGCTCACGACGATGTGCTGCCGCTGCTGTATCATCGGAGCGTGAAAGCGGCGCGTCAGCGTCGTGTGTCGTTTGGTGACCCTCGGCGTGTTGCGCGTGTGGTGGGTGATTGACTTGTTGCAGCAACACCCATGCAAGAAAGCCATCCGCCGTTAAAAACGTGAAGGAGAGGTTGTAGTCGGCGGTGTGGCGCGGGCCGGCGTTGATCAGCTCCACCGTGTCCCCGCTGCGCAGCCGCGCGGACTTGCCTTTGCCCACGTGCCGACCCTCCACCATGCAGCCATTAGTGCTGTAGTCGGAAAGAAGAATGTTCACCCTCTCGCCGACCGCCGCAACATCCCGAGCAGGGAGAGGGGGAGGAGAAGAAGAAGCCAGGCCTTCTCCGTTCGCTCCCTTGTTGTTGACGTCGCCGTCCTGTTGCACTTGATGCTGTTCGTCCTCGTTCTGCAACGCATCCTCTCTGAACTTCTCTTGCAGCAGATCATCCTCCATCGCGTATCCGTTGTGCTGCGCGACCGCGCGTGCCACCGCGACCGCCGCCTCGTCCGCGGCGCGCTGCGTCTCTGCGTCCGTGCCGTGAAGGCTGTCCACCTCTCTGGTGCTGCCCTGCTGATACGACAGCGAACAGTGCACGCAGCTGACACACGGATTTGTTGCGAGGACGACGTCGTTGCTCGTCAAGCGGCCCACCGTCACCTGACCCTGCCCGCTGCGGCTACAAAGAGGCAGCAGGAGGTGCAATGTGGAGCACCACTCATTTACCGTCTGCACCTCTGCACGGTGCGTGTGCGCGGCATCGCCGGAGGAGCCCACTGGAAAGTGCCGGGACCGTTGCGCGGAAGGTAGGTGGTTCCACAGCCATGCATCACCTGGCGCAGACAACACGCCAGCATCGACAGAGTCGATTACAGACGACTGCGTTGAACACACACCGGCGTAGCGCGCTTGCGCGTACGTGAGCAGGCCGTTCTCCTTCGTCGGAGCCGTGTTGGAGACCAGCACTCCCCACACTAGCGAGGACGCGGGGCACGAAGTGCCGGTGGGCTCTGTCAGGGACTGCACCGTAGACTGCGGCGCGTGCATGACGAACGAAGGGGTTTATGTTCTTCCTAAACAATAGTTTTGTTTGTGTTTGTGTGGGTGCTGCGGAACATATAACCAAAGGAGAGAAAAGAGAGATGTGACGGGGTGCGAGTTTCTATCAGTTGTGGTCAGAGGCAGAGTGAGGCGGAGAGAGGGCTCGCTAAGAGGACGATAAAGAAGTGGAGGCTTCGAAGTGTAAAATATAAATATATATGTATATAGAGAGTCTGTAGCGTGATAGAAAGGGGCGCAAGCATTCCTTTTGTTTGTCGCGTGCTTGTGTTCGTGTGTCTGTCTCTCTCTCTCTGTGTGTGTGCAGCAGAGGCACAGGGAAGACGCCGTTCATACAACAGCTTCGTGACGGTGCCAGGCAGCCACCATGCTCCAAACAGACGCTGCAATGCAATTGCTTGCAGAAAGAGGAAAAACGAGGAGAGGATGCGACGGCCAGAAAAGGAAAAGGAAAGAAAGGGGATGAGGGAGAAACACACACAAACATCATCAGCGACAATCACACAGAGAGGAAGCGTACAAAGCTGTGGTGTCGCAATGCGCTTGAGGACGTCTGCCTCCTCTAAAACTAAAAACAACAACCGGGGAAGAATATATATATGAAAGGAGACGCCGAACCGCAGCGCCTTTCGTCGCTCCGTCCCGCTCTCTCTCTCTCGCCGGATTCGTTGGCCGCGATTTGAACTTCCATTTCGTACACATACACCACCACCACCACCACAAGCTGTTCAACAACAGGAGCATAAGAGCGTAAACAACAGTAGAAATAAAAAAAAACACCGTCGTGAAGAGAATAAAAGAAGAGGAAAGGCAACGAGACTACGCAGCAATCTGAGATGCAGATGCCATGGGTGTGTGTGGGTGTGGGTGTGCAGCAGACAACACTAATTCAAAACGGAGCGGGTGGGGGCTTCATACCTGTCTCACAAACGATGAAGCGCCGCAGTCAGACACGCTTGCATACAGAAGAGGGGAACCGCAACCGAAGAGTACATATTTTTTCCCTTTCTGCTTTAGAAATGAGAAAATAAATACTGGAAGAGGCGCACAGGAGAAGGTAAATGATGTGAGGAGGAAAGCACACACACACGCCCACACATCTGAAGAAAAGACTTCTCCCCTCAACTGCTGAACAGGACAATTGGGGGAGACGCGACCGCGCCTTCTTGGAAGGCCGCACTGCTGCGGGACGTTGAGGGCAAGTAGATCCGGAGAGAAGAGTCCAGCAAAAAACAGATTAAGAAGTTAATAAGCAATGCGCCCGTCCCAAACGAACACATACCCTAAGCGAACACGCCATCACCACAGAGTGAAATAAATATATAGTTATATGTATGAAAAGAAGCACTTGAAAAGGTAGTAAATAATAATAATACCTGCGCACACTACGGCGCAGAAGAGCAATACATATACATACATATATATAACAAGACAACGAAAAACCAGGTGATGAACAGACACTCTCCGTTTCTCGACGTGCAGCGCCTGTTCAGGTATACAAAAGAGCTGAGAGACGTCTCAGAAGACGTGTCGACGACTACTGCTGTTGCGTCTGGTCACGCTGGCACTGCAGGAAGTAATCCCACGCCCACTTGCAGCTGTCCGCCGACTCGGGATTCGCCTCCATGCACTTCGAGTACCCCACCAGCTGCGGCGTGCAGACGTTGTTCTCCTGGGCGGCGGCCTGCGCCAGCTGCTGCGCTTCTGCGGGCTGCGTAGGGGCCTGATTGTTGTGGCCGTAGAGGTAGTTGCTGATGCCGTGACCGAGCACGCTACCACCCGCGACCGCGGCCATGGTGCCCATCATACCGGAGCCACCACCACCGCCGTACATGGGGCGTTGCACGTAGACGTTCGTCACCTCGCTTCGTCGCGGTGGCGGTGGTGGCGCTGCGGTGTGCGGCGAGGAGCGGCGGAAACCGCCGGAGCCGCGGGAAGAGCTGCGAGAACGACCCATTGATTGCTATCCTTTTTGTGTTCTTCAAGTGAGTGACGTGCTGTGTGGTTGTTTGATGGTCGACTTGGGCGTTGTTGATGGTGTGCGACGTCGTCGACGGAGATGGGAAGAGAAAAACAACTTGTGTTGTATGTCGGCTGGGTGAAAAGCGCTAGAGCTTCAGAGACGCTGACGAATAACAAAATGGGTATCCGTTTTTCTTTCTTTCTTTCAATAAAGAAGGTCAGCGCGAGGGATTGCGAGAGCGGCAAAGAGGCGAGGAAGAAGACAGCAAGTTGAGAGCACATGTGTAGAGGAAAGAAACGAAGGGAGGGGTGCGTTCAGGGAACTGCCCAACGACGTCACTGTAAAAGCGAAGGAGAAGATAGCCCAACAGGCAGCGGACGGCGACACGTCATAATGAAGAAGTAAAAAAACAAAGCAAACAAACGAGCTCTGTGCATCTTCACGTGCGCTGGCGCACCGCGAGCGCTTTGACGTTCACACGGACGGACGGCGGAGCCTTCCTTCCTTCCTTTCCTTAAAAAACAACAACGAGAAACCATGTTCTTTTTCCCTTTGCTTTCATTTGAGTAGATATAACACCGGCTTTCATCAGACAAGAACACGCATTCCCCGTCCCATCACCACCACACCACCCGGACAGCTTACCCCTCAAAAAAATGAAAGAAAGGCCTCAAACCTATTCAACGGATTATCTTCTTACCTCTTCATCAGAGGAATATGCTTGTGTGTGTGTGTGCGGGAGAGGCATGTTACGTGTCCGAGGTGCGCGTATATATATATATATATATATATAGTGAAGTAAAGCCACTTCGATGACCACCACACATACACACGATCACACACCCACATCGAAGCCCTTGGTAGTTCAAAGGAGCAGTGTCTCACCTACAAACGAAACAAAAACAACGTTATTCGCCTCAAAAAAAAAAACAATAAGAGTAGCAGTTATCGAGATTTTATATTGTTAAACGAGGCTTTAATGCACATTCACACCTCATGAAGTTAGTCCACGCACAGGAATTGTCTAAGTAAAGGAAAGAGAGGGAGAAAGCATAGCGGCGCGACGCCGCAGACACCTGACGGCAGCACATGCTGATATTTATATAGAGAGCTATATAACTCTCGAGGTACGCTTCGTCGTGCAAGAGGGAGGAGGAAAACCAAAAAAAAAAAGAAGAACGGCAAACAACGAAAAGCCTTTTCATCCGGTACCGGCGCACATACTCTCTGCCGTGGAGCATACATAAGGAAAATAATTAACAAAAAAAAACCAATGTCAACAGCAGCAAATAATTCTGTTGCCTCCACTCCCCTCTTCGCAGATCAGCACGCCTCCGAACAAGTGCACGAGCCCATTCGTTTTATTATTTCCCTTTTCTTTTGATGTCCTTACAGCTCCGTGTCCTCCTTACACCGCATGTAGTTATCCAGCGCCCACGTGCAGTTGGTTTTGAAATCCGGGTTCACCTCTAAGCACTGGCGATAGCCCAACATGTGCGGCGCGCACGCACCGGAGCCGTGCTGCAGGACGCTGCCCTGCGCAGACGGCGACGCGGAGAGTGCTGGTAGGCCCGACGCACCCCCCTTTGGCACCGCCGTCGCGGCAACGGCGTTGTGGTGTGATGTGACGTACGCCTCACCACCCACCACGCTCACCGGCCCCGGCAAACGACCCCCCTCTGCCGGTGTCATCGCGGGTGGGGGAAAGGGCAACCGCGGCTGCACACGCCCACCGTTTTGCGGCGACCACGCGGCGCTGCTCACGCGGCTCTCGTACGGCGGCTGCTCTTTGGCCGTAATCAGCGACAGAGGAGCGGAGTTGTTTGTCGCCGTCAGCGCACCACGTTGTGGGTGCGGCGACGCGGTGGTTGGGGATGCCGAGGGCGTGGTAGTGGTGGAGGTGGAGGTGGCCTGTGCGTCAAGATTTGCGCTGCTGTCCCGCGAGGGAAGGTTGCGCGGGGAGCTGTAAAGGGGACTCAACAGCGCCATGAAGAAGCCTTGGCTACCGGTGGGTGTCTGGGCAGGGCGCTGCTGCTGCTGCTGCTGCGCCAGACTCAACGGGTTATCTTCCGCCATGATCAGTTACTTTGTTATTAGATTGGAAAAGAAGAAAGGAAAATAATATGATAAAGAGAAATAGATGAGACGTGAAAGAGGGAGACAATTGAATTCTAAGAAGGTGTTGTGTACGAAAGGAAAAGACGGAACGTGCAACAACTCAATAGTAACAATAAGAGTAAGAATCAAACAAATAAGGCGTGATGTTGGTTTGCTGCTGTGAAAGGCACTCGCCGGCGCCAAGAGAAGTTTGATGGGAGGCGGGAGGGGAGAGATGGCAGCAGCAGCAGCAAATAATAATAATAATAAAATTCTCCTTGTGTGCGGGACGGGAGAGAGCGACGGTGAAGAAGCACGAGAGCGAGTAGAAGAAACACCACAACACACAGACAAACAGACGAGAAGACTTTTGGTGGTTCTCAGCAGTCGAAAAGGCACAAGGAAGGACTCTGTAATCCCGCACTCACGGACCGGCGCGAGGGGGAGGGGGGAGGGGGGAAGAAGAAAGGATTGAACCACTGAGAAGGCGTGATAGTCTCGTGCGAAAAGCGTGGAGATGCTGAGGAGGGAAAAAAGGAATAAAGATATGTGAAGAATAACAAACCCCTCCTTCCAAAGAGAGAAATTGAGACGAAACCGGACTTAACCGCGCTAAACCCGGCGTTGGCCTCTCTCCTTTTCTTTCTTTAAATAGATGCACACAATAAGTATTTCTTGTCTTCTTCTTTTTGATGGGAGAGTCACGAGTAGCGCCGTGAACCTTGCAGAGGAAAAAACAGCAAAAGGAGAAAAAAAAATAACGCAGGCCACCGGCTTCTCTGACGACGACGCCGACGTCAACAAAACGAGAGGGGGCGACGTCACGGAACTTAATTTTCTTTTAAAAGAATTATTACTGAAAACCGTTTTGAGTATCTTCAAACTACAAGGAAGATGATTTACAGCAGAAACACACACACACACACACACCAACACCAACGACAAGGACACGAGTCTAAAATGAAAGGTATAAGAGAGATGCGAAGGCGAATTTTAATACACGTGTGTTTGTGGGAAGGGGGGGGGGGAGGGGCGTCAACGTATGAGAAAAAAGGAGGAGAGATGCAGCAGAAGAAAAGAAAGCAATTTACGGGCAGCTGTACTCCTGATATATATATGTATATACTTTTTCCTTCTTGCTTTGCTTCCTGACCGCAAGTGTGCGCGATGACTGGAAATAAATAAATATATATATAAAGGCGAGAGAAAGGAGGAAAGGGCAAAGGATATGGAGAAGCACGCGGCTTGCTACGGCAGCACGCAGCAACCAGTGGAAAGACAGAAAACAGGCGGCACAAGGACACACACACACTCACACATATATATATTCTCACAGCGGGAGATATAAAAAAAAGACAAATCCTCTTTTTTCTCGCAGCGGCAGCTATTCTTCTGACGTGCGTGCGTGCTGGGGAGATGACAAACCACGTAAAGGACGCCCACCGCACACGCTCGCGATGAACATACTTGCCCGCCGTCCTACTTTGTCAGCTGCGATGTCACACGTCGGAGGGATGTGGCTTCACAGCGACAAATGTCTCAGCATTCACACGTTCTTTTTTCTTCTTTCTTTGACCTTCTTCATTCGACTACTCCATTTCTTGTTCTTGTTCTTTTCTTCTTAATTAAGGAATTGTAAATATCGTAAGAGAGGTTAAGTGGGCGCATGAGTAAATAAATAAATAGAGGAATATAAAAAGCCACACAAGCGAAGGAGAGAGAGGGAGAGGGAGAGAGCTTCGCGCATTCCGTTTACGTTTGGAAGTGTGCAGTACGCGTGACAGCCCCGACAAGCACAGCGGCAACAGAGAAGAGAGAGAGACGGAGGAAGGTACACAAACAACAACCGCACGCACGCACACGCCCACACACACAGATACACAGACGAAGCAGAAAGCGGTCTCGCTACCGCGCGTTGGACTACACTTCTACCGCACGTGTGAGTGTGTGTGTGTGTGTGTTTACCTTCTCCGTGTCCCCGATGCTTCTTGGCGTTTCGCTTTGTGTGTTGTTCGTTATATATATTTTCTTTCTGTTATTGTTTCTTACTGAGCCGGCGCGGCCGGGTGGTCACGCTGGCACTGCAGAAAGTAATCCCACGCCCACTTGCAGCTGTCCGCCGACTCGGGATTCGCCTCCATGCACTTCGAGTACCCCACCAGCTGCGGCGTGCAGACGTTGTTCTCCTGGGCGGCAGCCTGCGCCAGCTGCTGCGCTTCTGCGGGCTGCGTAGGGGCCTGATTGTTGTGGCCGTAGAGGTAGTTGCTGATGCCGTGACCGAGCACGCTACCACCCGCGACCGCGGCCATGGTGCCCATCATACCGGAGCCACCACCACCGCCGTACATGGGGCGTTGCACGTAGACGTTCGTCACAGACGGCTGCTGCTGCTGCTGGTGCGGCTGCTGCTGCGACGTTGAGTGGTGCATCGGCTCCGCTCGCTTGGGCGCTGGCGGCGGCGGCGGTGCGGCGTGGCTGCGGCCGGCCGTGGGAGCAGGACGAGAACGACCCATTGTTTTTCTTCTTCTTTTAATAGTTCTCCCAAGCGAATTGCTTCGATAACAAAATAGAAAAAAGCCGTCCAAGAAGATTATTAAGAAAAAGCAACGAATAAAGCGCGATCGCAGGGGGGCACACACGATGCCGAAACCAGAAAACGGAGGAGGAGGAAGAGGAAGGAAAGTGCTGATGGGTGACGCGGGGGGGGGGGAGGAGGAGTTGTGGGAGAAAACACCGATACAAACAGTAGTGTGCACGTGATAGAAGGAGGAGGGGAGAAGCAGGCGAGGAGAGAGAGAGAAGATAAAATGATCTGCAGTTCCTTTGACGCCCAAGCGAAGCAGAATACACATCCATGCGTTGCCTTTTATCCTCCCTTCTGTCTCGCTTCACGTGGAGGCGAATCAGGAAGGATAAGCGGCGGCATCGCTCGTTACCAAGCCAGCTGTATTTCTGTCGCTCTGTGCGTGCAGGAGAGTCCGTCAACGTCGGCTCAACGATCCCCCCCCTCCTAGAAACACCGTTTCACAGACATTAACCAGTTCCACTAACGCTGTGTCGGTGGGCGAGGAGGAGGGAAAAACTGCGCGGCTCGTCTGACGTTGATGCATGGAGTTCGCCCGATTCGGTCCAAAACCAACCAGCCAAAAGAGCTCGGCCTCGCACGACTCGCCTTGGGCTTCTTCCTTCCTTGATAAGTCTACTGCTTCATTCCAGCATTGGTTGGCTGAAACTGCATCACAAACACTTCAGCAAAAACGAAATATATACCTGACCACCACCACCACCACCACAAAGGAAAGAGACACGAAATAGTAATGAAAGACACGCCGAAACAAACACAAGAAGTCCGCTGTCACCGCCCTTCTCTTAGAATAAATATATCCTTCACGTACCCCTCGTCGTTGACCCCCATCAGTAAAGAGAGGAGGATAAGTTGAAAAGCGGGGCGAGGGCGCTCGGGAGACAACACCGGAGCCAACGGAGACCAAGACACACGCACACACGCACACACACACACACGCATAGAGATAACAACTCGTCGAGTATAGAACAGCACCAAAGAAGTGGGCGGCGCTCTGCAAGGTGTGGGGGTGTGGGGGATGCGCATATCCAAATGGGAGGGGGGCAATACGGCGTCTCTCCCTCCTTCCCCCTCCCCCCACCGAAAACAAACCGACTAACCGACCAACGGAGCCTTCACATTCTTTTTATGATAGACCACTTCTTTCTTCTCTCTTCTTAAAAAAAAGTATTTATTAGTTTACGGCTTTGCGTACATGCGCGTCCATTCGCGCGCGGTCTGTAGGGCGCCCGCCTCATCTTCCTTCCAGTGATCCGCCACGTCGTTCGCGAGCGGGTCGTCCGGGTTCGGACTCGACATCAAAATTTGAATCGACAGAAGCACCTTGTTGATCAGAAGCGCCGGCGACCACTTATCCTTGATGATATCGAGACAGATGCGGCCCACCTTGTCTACGTTGGGGTGGTAAATACGCGTGAGGAAGCGCACCTTCGGCGGCTTCATTGGGTACTCCTCGGGGAGGAAGAGCTCGAGGCGGAAGAGGCCGCCTTCGTAGCACGACTGCGGGGGGCCCTGGATGGTGACCATGAAGTACCGCGGGTTGTCCTTCGTCGGGGTGGCCGTGATGCCGGGCGGGCACTCCTTCTGGAGCTTCTCCGTTTCCTTGATAATGCGCGTAGTCAACATCGCTGCCTTCGCTCTGTTGTTCGTATCCTCTTTCCTTTCTTTCTTTTTTCGAAAGAGAGCTGCGTTAGGGTTTTTGCTATGTTCTACCTCCTCCGAGGGACTCAAACAACGGTTGATGCGCTCGTTGCACAGGCAACAAGTTTCTGGTACTCAATATGAGGGGCGAAAGAAGAGAGAGAGAGGGAAGGGCGATAGAGAGAAACACCACCAACCCCGAAGGAAATAGCTTTGCCGCTCCCCACACAAACACGCACACGAATGCCGGCGAATGAGACTGCTGAGAACACAAAATCCAAAGCTGCGGCACACGCAGGCGCAGATAATACCAGTTGTAGTAATACTAATAAAGAAAGAAAGCACTCACTCACAAGCTCACCCGCGCGACAACCGAAAGAGCGCGCGCTGGAACAGGCAGGGAGCGAAGGAGCGAGTCGAGACACAACAAATGGGAGAGAAAACAAACGAGTAAACAAAAAAGAGAAGCGAATAAGAAATGAGACGTGTGAAAGTCGCTGGAATATGACCACCAAACCGGAAGGAAAACACCGAGTAAATATAGAGGAGCGTGAACAGCAACAGCAAAAACAATAGAAAGAAGAACTAAGCGAATAATAGAGATGAAAGGCACAGTCAACTGTATGCGTAATACGATGACCTGAGAAGCACCAATATATATGTGTATAAGAAACACAAGAGCGCGCAGCAGAGCAGAAGAGGCGACGAGAGAGAGAGAAAGAGGAAGAAATACGCTGCGCTACAATGCACCATCCCTTTTTTATCTATTTGAAACATATACCTTTCACTGCTGCAGTGGAGCGTGATGGGGCCGCAGAGGCGCAGCGACACGACGGCTTTGATACAGGAGTGTACAGACCGAAAGACATACAGACACCAAACGGCCTTTTCACATCCTATATATATATATAGAACGATCGTTGACTGCCATGCGGTGTGTCACTAACATCTGCAACCTCAGCGGTGGTGTTTGTTTTCGCAGCCCCACGCACCCCCACCCTGTTTCTATTTTGTTCTGTTTTTATTCTTCTGTGTTTTCGCTGAGGGTACTGAAATATATATATATATATATATATATTTGTATTTGTATTTTTTACACAAGGACACCGCTTGCTGCCCAATACTTGTATGATACATGATGAAACGAAGAGAACAAGAAGAAGATGGATTCATGAACCAACAACAACAACAAAACCCCAGCACAAACAGAACGACGCAGCGAGGCGTAAACCGCCAAAGAGAGGGGGCGGCCGTCTCGCTTTGGACGTGCTACCGGCGGTGAGGACATGCGATTGCCTTTCGCCAAGGCAGTGGGTAAACGAAATACCCGCAGAGCATGCGGGAGGGGAAGACAAACAAACAACATAAATCGAAGCGTCCATCCCACTCAACGAGGTGATGCAAGCAGCGCCAGTAGAGGGAGAGAGAGAGAAAAGGAGGGAGACGCGACCACCACCACATAACAAACGACGGGGGCAACGACAAAGATGCGCCGCTAATGTACATGTATGAAAACATCACCACCGAACACACCCGCATGCGATGGAGGACAAACAACTAAGAAAAAAAAAGACAGCGCAAGCAAATGAGTACCACTTGGATGCAGCAAACCATGCAGCGAAGGACTCTGAACTGACCACCCCTCCCCCCGGCCGCTCGTTGCACCACGCGGTGCACACACTGAAGAAGAAAAACAGCTGAGCCAACGAACAAGCAATGGTCTCTCGAGTTACTCGCGACTATCTTGCTTCGTCAGGCCAGCGCACTCTGCCGGGCCGCGTCCTGCGCCGCCTTCATCGCCTCCGTGTGCGCTGTCAGGCGCTCGCGCAGCTTATTCTGAAACTCCATCCGCGTGTGCGTCTCGGCCTTGGCGCGAGCTTTGCGCTCCACCACCAAGGCCTCCAGTCCTGCCTTGCGCACCTGCAGGAACGTCAGTCGATCTCGCAGCTGCGCCGCCTCCGCCTCTAGTCGGGCGTGGGCCGCGGCGAGCTCTTCGCGATCATCCTGCCCATCCAACAAGTGCTCCTGAGTCGCGCTGAGCCGCTCGCGTGCGACGACGCCGCGTGCGGCCAGCGAGAGCTGCGCCTCGCCCAGCAGTCGCCGCAGAAGCACGCCGCGCTCCGGCAAGTCGACGGTGACCTGCCGTAGCAGCTCCTCGCCGAGCAGGTCGAACTGCACCAGCCGGCGCTCCTTATTCAACTCCAGCACGTTCAGGGTGGTGGCCACACTCGCGGAGCCGCCGCCGCTGGACGACAGCGCGGTGGGGCGTGCCGGCGGTGGACGCGTGGTGCGGGTGCACACCGGGTCCTTTCCACTCGCAATCACGGTGGTGGTCGGTGTGGGGCCGGCAGCAGCAGCAGCAGCGGCGGCAGTGCAGCTCTTCGGCAGCCCCTTTTCCCCCGTCGGTTTGGCATCGGCCGGCCTCTTCGGCGTGAAGGCGACGCTCGCGGTGGTTTTCGTTGCCGCCGTGGCGGACGTCGGCTGCTGCTGCGCGTTTTGGGCGCTGGAGGACAGCGTTAACGGCCGCCCACAGCAGCGTGCGTGGCACTGCGCCAGTATTTGTTCCAGCGACTGCTCCAGC
Source organism: Leptomonas pyrrhocoris (assembly GCF_001293395.1). Taxonomy (NCBI): domain Eukaryota; phylum Euglenozoa; class Kinetoplastea; order Trypanosomatida; family Trypanosomatidae; genus Leptomonas; species Leptomonas pyrrhocoris. The sequence goes on from NW_015438380.1 coordinate 291,736, forward strand.
CTTTTTAGGTACTCGCGCGGGGCCTGCACCTCACTCGTGCGCTCCAGCACCACCAGCATCACCCCGATCGGGGCCTGAGCGTACTCCTCCGTCAGCAGTGTAGCACACTCCGCTAATTCAGCCCGACTCTGCCGGTCATTTGGGTGCTCTTGCAGCGCCTGCCGGAGCAATGCCTGCTGCGCCAGCGTCGTCTGCCGCTGCTGCTGGACCTCGACGGCGACTTCGTAGTCCACCATGTAGTAGAGCAACATACGCGGCGGGAGCAATGCGTCGAGCGTGGCGCGCAAGGTCGAGGTCACCACCGGGACGCGCGGCTCCGCCCCGGCCAAAGGCGACGCGGCTCTGTTGTTCGCCGCCACCGCCGCCGCCGCCGCATCAGTCACGGCATCGTCACTGCTGTCCGGCTGCGCGCACCCGATCAGAAGCTGACGTACGTACGCCGGCACATCGACCTCTACGTCGGCATCCATTTCGGGCTCCGACTGCGATGCACGCTGCTGCTGCTGCTCTGTCGACGCCACACGCGCATCGGCAGCCCGAACAAGGCGACGGAGCATCTCACCGTACTCCACCGAGTCTGACGGAATTTCACGCAGTCCGCTGAGGCACGCCTCCACCATGGCGTAACGCCGCTCGTCCTCCAGGTGTCGATGCCGCTGCTGCGGCGGTCGGTTGCTCGCATGTTCGGCGTCTTCCTCTTCTTCCTCTTCCTCCTCCTCCGCAGCGTTGCGACAGCGTGAAGAGCTGGGACAGAGTAGGTACTCCAGCACCTCCTCCGCGACGCGCTCGCCGTAAATCCGCTGCTCGTCTGCGGCGGTTAATTCCTGCGCTTGACGCATCGCTGCTGCTGCTGCTGCTGCTGCTGCTGCGTGGTGGTGATCGTCGTCGTCGCCGTCGTCGTCGCCGTCCGCGTCGGCCTCTGCGGAGGGGTGCGTCATCTTCGTTCTGCACCCCGGCACCCGACCCACGGCGAGTGGCAAACGCTCTCGTATAAAGTCCGATACAGGGGCGGGAGTTTCTGCGTCGGAGAGCGCACGTGGCCGCGGCGGCGACGAGGATGGCAGCGGAGAAAGCGGCGCCGCGTCCACGGAGTCCTGATGCGCGGCCTGCCGCTGTCGGTACTGCAGTTGCTGGTCGATCGTGGACAGCATCTCGTGAAAGTGCAGCGGGATGCGCGCCACCACTAGCGGTTCGTCCCGTGCCGTGAAGGTCAGCGGGGCGTCGCGTGCGAACGCATGGGCGAGCGGGTCGGTGCGGCACACCGCACACGGGCTGTCTGCATCGTTGAGGTAATCGAGTTGGGTCTCCTTTGTGTTCTCCACATCGCCGAGGACGACGACGCCACCGCTGTTTGGACGGCTCTGTGTCAACGGTGGCCTCGAGGAGCCCTTGCTGCCGCACAGCAGGCTCATCGCAGCGGAGGCCGGACCCGCAGCTGGGTGATGGCAGTCCTGCGCTGCGCCGTCCGCGGCGAGCACGTCGTGGCTGCTGAAGACTTCGACGGCGAGGCGGTGACCGTCGTTACGCATCTTCACGGCCCGCATCGTTGGCGGGTGAACTTCACACACACGCGTGCGCTTGTATGTATATATGTGTCTGTGTGGGTGGGTGGGTGAAGTCAAAAGAAGAGCGGAAAACAAAACGTCAGCTGTGCAAGCACAACGCGGACGCCGAATTGGTCGTAGTGCCCGCTTCGGGTACAATGAGCAAACACAAGCACCCACACACGCAAGAACAGCAACAACCCAGTGCCGCCGCCTCCTTCCTTCTTCCTTTTTTTTTAAATTAAGAATTTTGAGCAGCGAGCGATGGAGAGCGACAGTAAGCAGTTCTTTTGGCCCTTAGAGAGCAAGAGTGGTCAAGAGGCCTTTCCTTTTTTCCCGCTGTCGCAACTTTCCAATGCGAGGTGAACGCGCCGGTGCGAGAGTGCCATGCAGCGAGGAAGTAAACGAAAGAGAGGAGGAAGAGTTGACAAGAAGGGAATCGGAAAAAAACAAACAAAAAGAAAGAAAGCGAAGACGCCGCGATGCGTTCCGTTAGGCGTTGATGTGATGTACAACCAGTGGAATATACATATGAATATACACGTGCGCGTTTGAGCAGCCATGACTGGCGGCAACACGTTCAGCGCTGCGCCACTCACATACGCAAAGCCTTGAGAAACATAAATACACCGGTAAGAGGAAACGATAGACACACGACACCGCGAAAGAAGATGAGCGCACACCTTCTCTGCGCGGCTTTTGCTTCTGCGTCTTCGACGAATACGGTAGCAGCAGCAGCAGCAGCAGCATCAACAACCACAATAGAAACATAAAATAAAGTAACATAGAATCGAGCAGTGGCATGAAATACAGCTGGACAGATAAAACAATCAAACAGCAACAGAAGGAGAACACAAAAGAAAAGAAGTGCCACATGCATTATCAGCCCTCCTCGGAACCGCCGATCTACACCTGCTCCTGTGCCGCCGCCAACCACCGCGGAATGTCTTCTGCTAGCCGCGCCAGCTCCCTCCACACCAGCGCGTCTCGCGAGGTAGAAGCACTGCCCTTCGGCGTACACCCGCTAGGGAAAGAAAGAAGGGACGATGAGCCGGTGACACACGTCGCTGCCCAACTCAGCGGCACCGCCCCACTCACCACCGCGGCCGCAACACCAAAGAGTGGATGGTGCAGCATGTGCTGCGACAGCGCCGTCAACGCATCAGTGAGGGCGACCTCGCCCGACAAAAGCACGCCGTCTGCCGTGGCAGTGGACCGATGCATCGAAGGGCGTTCGTCCGAGACACACGCGGTACACCTTTCGCCACTTCTGTGATTCCCCGTTGCTGCTGCTGATGACGGCGGCCGCGGCGAAGAAACCGATCGGCCGCTCTTCGATTGGCGAAGGGCGGTCCCATCGCTCCGCTGGGCTTTCGCGCCGGCGCGCAGCGTAGGCAGCAGCAGCAAACGCAGAAGCAGCCGCACCAGCCGGCGCACACCGCAACAGCACATCCGATCCCACCTCGTCTCGCACTGCACAACAGAGTCGTCGATGCTGTCCAGCGTGCACCGGCGCAGCGCGCGATCACGTCGACGGCTCTCGGAGAACAGCAGCAACACGTCCAGCGCAACCTCACACCACAGCGGCATCTGTGCGGTGCGTCCCTCCAGCTCCATCAACACATAGGACTCCATGCGCAGCAGCTCCTGCGTAGCATTTCCAGACGCCATAGAGGGGGAGGTTGCCGCCTCTTCCACTGGCGCGCGTGCGTAGTGCGAGGGCACCGGACAGCGGTCTACCACCTGCGCCAGCAGACCAACACGCAGACGGTGGAAAGCGTCGATGTACGCGCAGGACGGCGTTGCACCACCCGGCGTCGCCATGCACCGCTTTAGTTCGTCTGCGAGCGCTTCCGGCGTCATCTCCACGGCTGCAGCTGCGCGTGCCAACTCCGACACGCAGGAACACGTGGACAACCGTGGCGGTTCCGGTTGCGTGTGCTTCTGTTGTCCATCTCGCTGCGCGGCACCCAACACCTCCAGATGAGGTATGAAGAGAACAACAGAGCGTCGCTGCTGCAGGTGACTCCACGCAAGTCGCACGGACGCCATCACAGCCCACACGCGGTTCTTCTCATCGCAGAAGGATCGATAGGCCTTCTCGAAAGCGGTGATGGCGCCCGCTGCGGCTGTGTAGCGTGCAGGCGAGATGGAGCAGCACGATGACGTCGTGCAATTCGAAAAGAGGTCGGAGCTGCGACGCTCGCCGTCGTGTGTGTGCGTCCCCCTCGCCTCGTGCTCCCTCTTGTGCGGTTTACTCTCTCTCTCCCTGCCGTCGGATGCGCGTTGTGCGGCACGGGCGCGTTGGCGTAGCCGGAAGCTGCACTCATGCTCGCTGCTGCGCCACACAAAGGAAGCCAACGTTTGGATCGCCAGCAGCGGCATTAACTCGACCTGCAGAGACATCCGAAGCGACGTCAACGACGGTGTGTGTGACGTCTGTGGGGAGGTGGATAGTTGTCGGGGTAGTAGCGGACAAGCAACGTGCGGGTGCCGCTGCGTGTCAAGGGAAGGAGGTGGAGGACGATTTTGAATACTCGCCGATGGGCTTGTCGCGGTCGGCGTCGCCTGGCCATGTCCTCCGCGATGATCACCACCACCCACGACCCCCGCACACCGGCAACTCTCCCCCGCGTGCGCAACATCCATCCCGCGCGGTGCGACGTCAACGTGGCCGCCCCTTCCATCCAACGGCTGGTGGAAGAGGTAGTAGTCGAGGTGGAAGCGGTAGAGTGCTGGATCGAGGTAGCGGCCACGCACCAAGCAACCACAGAGACACGTCGCTACGGGACTTACAATCCCAGCCTGCGCACGGCTCACGGCGGTGTTCGCTGATGTTCCAATGTATTTCTGGAAGTCAGAGGAGGACAACGGGGGTGGCGGCGACGCCCGCATCACTTCCAGAATGTGGCAGAGACTGAGGCTCAAGGACAGACACGTGCTGGCGTCCCGCGGGTAGCGGGTAAGGAGAAACCACAGCTGTCTTTGCCGCTCCTCATGACAGCCGCACGTCGAGTCAGCAGGGCTTCGTGCGGAGTCTGCGTATGCTCCTGCAGACGGGCCTTGGGATGCTGCGGTCGTCGGTGCGGCTTCCGGGGACACCCACTGAGAGGGCAGCAGACGACGCCACTGCTGCCGTGCGCTTTCAGAAGCCCCCGTGATCAACAGCGGAGTTAACGGAGGGGCGCTGTGGGCACTGCCGCCGCGACGAGAACCCGCGCTGGCTCTCTCCTCGTCGGCCCAACCGCCATTGCTGTCATAGTCGTGGTGGTGGTACTCGCCCCTGTTCGCCTCGCCTGCTGACGGCTGCGCTGGTGTTGTTGGAGGTGTGAGGTACAGCCGCAGGAGCCGGACTAGCGACTCCGCAATGCCCTCCGTCGCCGCCCCCCTCGCCGCAGTGGAGGTGGAGGGCGGAGCTGGTAAAGATGGCGAAGGCCGCACGTTTTTTGAAGCCGAGGGAGACGAAGAAGGCGAAGAGGGCACCGCTTCTGGAGGATGCTTCGGCGACCACCGCGGACAGGCGCTACCGCCCTCTCCCTCCGTGTGGACCTTGCGAAGATGACTGTCCACGATGGTTGGCTCTGTCAGATGAGGGACCGCTTCCGCAGTCGGCGAAGGGCGATAGGGAAGCGAGACGTGACACGGTGGATCTCTCTTATCGCTTCTGCGTCTGCTTGTTCGTTGTCTGCTGTGTGCAACGTCGTTCTGCGCCATCAAGCTCGTATCTTGTCGACGGTCATCTTGTGAGTTCGATGAGGAAGAACAGCTGCTGCGCCTCTCTCGCTGCCTTTTCCCGCGTGAAGGCGAATGCATGGAAGGACAGATCGGTTCTGTCGCCGTGAAGGTGCTCATCTTCGAGTCTTTCTGTCTCTCTGCATGTGGGTGTCTGTCGTCCCGTTGGTGGGGGGGGGGGGAGGGGGGAGGGGCGAAGAAGGAGATGTGCTCGTCGGCTTACGGGGGTGCGGGTCGCTGGCGTTCAAATGAAGAACCCAATATGAAATGGCGCCTGCCGGCACAGCTGGTGTCTGAGGGTCTTCGAAGTTGAACGAGAAGGAGAAGAAGAGAAACGAAGATGGTGTTGCTGCGTGCCGTAGACACGAGGAGAGGGGAAGGGAGAAGAGCTCGTAGCGTGTGTGTGGCGGCGGTACGTTGCGACGTACATGGACCACCTACACACACAGACACACGATAGAGTTGATGTAGGACTCAGAGAGCGTTTAACGGTTGTGGGATCTGCATCTTTGCAGCTGCCTTCTAAAATGCTACCGGTCTACGACAAATAATTCAATAAATAAACAAAAGACATTGACACACACCCACACAACAAGACAAGACAATGAGCACACAGATGGGAGTGGTTGGGAAGCGTGAAACGATGAAAGCCAAAAGCCGCAACGAGCAACGCCCAGCAGAGGAGAGGAGGGGGGGGGGGAGTAAGGTGTGCGGGAAGAAAGAAAGACGTCAGTCAACGCTGCACAGTCTACGCACCAAAGGGGATTCTACGCTCCTTCCTGTGCTGCTGCCTCCGGAGAAAACAAAAAAGAAAGTAAAAGAAGAAAAAAAAATACGGGAGGAGGGAAAAAAATGTGGTGGTGTGAGTTCTCATCTACACATTTTTAGTTACTGCTATTGTTATGCGTTCAGTTCTCTATAGCGACCACGCCGCCTCCACACGCACCGTCACGATCATGGTCACCCCGCCGCGGTTAATGCGCACTGGCACCAGCATCCCCGGCACCAGCTGTTCCGCAATAACGCGACGGAAGTCGCTGACACTGCGAACCGGCACGCCGTTCAGCTCCTCCACGAAGTCGTTCGGCTGAATACCTGCCAGCACCGACGGCCCTGCCGCGTTCACGACGAGCACGCCGTTGTCGTAGTGCGTCGGCATGCCATTGACGAGCACCGTGCCGGTCACCTCCAACCCCAGCACGGGAAGCATCTTCGCTCCGTTCCCCGCGCTCGACGACGACGGCAGCGGTGGCTGTGAGGGGGAAAGGGAGCTGGCGTGACTGCGACTCGGGCTGGCGCGGTAGACTCCGTTGTGCTCCGGCGTTGCTTGTGACGGTTGCTGCCGCCCATGTGGTGGGGGCTGTGGGGAGGGCGAAGACCAAGACGGCGGCGACGCCGCTCCGGCGCTGTAGGGCGACGCGGCGGGCTGGCTTGGGCTCGCTCGAGGAGCCGCGTACGAGCCGGGTACTGGCCCGTCGCCAGGTAGCGCCGCTGTCGCTGCTGTACCATCGCCATATCGCTCCAGCGCTTCTAAAAATTCGGCCAGCTTCACTCGCCAGTGCTGGAGACAGTGCAGAAACTGTGGCGCCAGGGTGCGCAGCGACCAGGGCTGGCTCGTCGGCATGTACAGACTGGCGGACATCAACACAAAATTGTTCCGCATCGAGGCCCCGACCCCGCCGCCGCACATCTCCCGCCCGAGCAGCGACGCCTCTAGCAAAAACTCGTACAGCTGCAAACGGCCGTCACTGCTGTTCTGCACAGACGGCGGAAGCGCCGCCAGCAGCGTCGAGTAGAGGTACAACCGCTCCGTCGCGGCATCGTAGGTCACCAACAGCGTGTACTCACCGTCGATGCTGATGACACAGGTGTCGCTGTCGTCGAACTGCAGACCGTCAGAGAGGCCGAGGTCGTCGCCCAGGCGACGCAGGTTGGCTTCCGCGTTTTCACGCGCGTCGTAGAAGCCGCCTTCCGGCACCGTCAGGGCCGCCGTTGCGTCCGCCACGCGTGGGGCAGAGGGGGAGTTGGAGTTGGCTGACTGCGTCGAAGAAGGACTCTTCCGCGGCTGCGGATGCCGCCCGTTGCGATGTGGGGGCGTGGAGGGCCCCCGGCTTTGTACCAGACCGCTGCGTCCGCTTCGGTCTCGCGGCACGCCCTTCTCGATTAATTCGTTTCCTTCACCGTCTGCGCCTGCGTCGCCATCATCGTCGTCAGAATCGCGGTGCGTGAGCAGCGCCGCTGCCTCCCGCTGCAGCGCACGAGGCGGCTCGACGCCCATGCAGTCGTAGTAGCGCAGGCGCTGCTGCACAGCGAGCCGGCGGTCCGCCTCGAGGGCGCGGGCCTCGCGTATGCGGGCGAGCCGCTGGTGTTCCACGTCAATCTCGCGTCCGCGCAGCTCCAACGCGCGCGCCTTCGCCGCGGCCTCGAAGGTGTCTTGCTCCAGCAACGCCCGCTCCTTCTCCGCCTCCAGCAGTGCCTTTTGCTGCGCCAGCGTGGCCTTCTTCTTTTCATTCTCCAGTTTTAGCAGGGCGACGGCACGCGTGGCCTCCTGCTCAGCCCGCAGCTGCTCCCGCCGTTCTGCGAGTTGAGCGGCGCGCTCCGCCGCACGTGCGGCTTCCTGGGCCCGCAGCGTAGCCAGGCGCTCCCGCTCCCGCGCCGCTGCCGCCTCCTTCTCCCGCATCCGGTGCAGCTCCTCGTCTGCGTCCTCGCGTTGCCGCTCCAGCTGGCGACGACGCAGGCCCGCCTGGTCGAGCTCGTCGTCAACGTGGTGCAGCGTGTTCTTCAGGACGCCATCGCGCACCGCCCCGTCCTTGTGCAGCATCGCATCCTGCTGCTCGAGTGTTTGCAGCTCCAGGAGTCGACGCTGCTCGGACATGGGGAAGGGAAAAGGGGAGGGAGAGGTGACGGACGACGATGAGGGTGGCGCGTCGCCTGGGCTGCGTGCGCGAGAACTGCGACTGCCGTTTTCTAACGTCTTCGCCGCATTTCGACTTTTTCTGAGCGGCGGTGGTGCGCGCGCGTCGACGGCGAGCGTTGCGCCGTTGCCGATGCCAAGGCTCTCGCAGAGGTCCCCGTCGTTGCTCAGCGGGACCCCGTTCAAATGCAAGACCATGTCGTCTAGTGGAATAGGGCACGAGCTGGCCGCAGCGAGGCACTGCTTCACCTTCCCAATGGTGAGGCGGCCGACGGCGGTGCGTACGTTGAGCCGGTAGCGCTTGCCCTCCTCCGGGGAGATGATGTTGATGTGCTCCTTGCGGTCTTGCATGGTGAGGTACGGTGAAACTTCTAATGGTATCTAACGTGGAAAAGGGAAAAGAATGCATACGAGGTAGGATACAAGAAGAGGAAGAGGAGATAGAGAGGTGACAATGAAGGTACACGTCAAAACACTTTTCGCTACCATTTTTAGGTGTTTCACAGGTGCCGCGCCCATGGAGCGCACATCACCGATTTACCCGACTCCCCCAAAAAATTGATACCACCGAACAAACGAAACACGCCGAGGTCTTATTGGGAAAGGAATGTCACGCGGAGGAATGGTGCGTCGTTGACTCGGGAACGCTCCAACACCCGTCCCGCCAACACACGCGTTTTTTCACTTGCTTTCTTTTTCCTTTTGTTTGTCGTCCGGCTTCTTTGTCTTGTTTAATCACTTACATCGAACGATGCCTCGGCGACGAGATGTCCTCCTTCGCTCTTCCTCCTCTTCCCGCTTACTTTCTAAAAAACAAACAAACAAAGAAGTCAGGATAATGATGTCTGAGCCACAACGACTGCTGACATCAAACACACACACACACACACGCATACACGCACAGGGAAAGAGAGGGAGAGAAGCAAGTGTGCGAGGCACCCGAGAAGATGGAAACAGAAGAAAAATAGAAAACATAATAGGCAAGTAAAGAAACAAAAATTCAGAAAGCAATATATATGTAATAGAAGATGAAAGGAAAAAACAAAACAAACAAACAAACCCACGCAGCGCTTGCGCAGATGAACACTCTCGTTGTATGTGTTGAGCTTGAAATTGAACTTTTGAGGTAAAATCCATATATTTTTTTAAATGTTGTCAAGGAAAGCACCGCGCCCTCGCCCAAAGAGAAGAAAAGGAAGAGAGAGAAAAAAAGGCGAAAGAATCTGGAAGCACACATCCACTCTCACGCAAGAACGTCATGTGTAAAATGAAAAGACGGAGAGGAAAGGAGAGGTACATAACAGAAGAATTAAACTCATATAGAAACGTACCTCCTTAATGATAATAATGATAATAATAAAACATATTTAGCGTGCATGACGATGGCACAGAAGAGAGACAGTCCGTAGAAAAAACAACGACACACATTTCTCCCTTTTTAAAAACAAATAAATAATAATAATAATAATAATACGCACGTACACGCCACAATGATAGGCATCAAAAGGCTTTGGACGTGCCACACAGACACACACGCAGACAGACAGACAGACAGACACAGACACTCAAGCATTCAAACATGTGTGAAAGCCCAAAGAATGAAAGGAAAAAAAAAACAGCATGATAAACTTTTCTGCTTTTGATACCCGAAAGCGAGTAGTTTGTCTTTGCTTCTCAAATAAGACAGAAAAATACGAAGAGATAAGGCGTGTATGACGTCGAGAATAGCTCTCGACAACTTTGTCTTCTATATATATATATATATTTAAACAAGAACTTCTATACATATATAAGGTCTTTCATTCCCTCCTCCCAGTCCTATCCGACAACACACACACACACACACACACCGACAAAAGTGAACTCGTCAACGCATAACGCGGTAGCACTGGTTTCCGCACTGTACATGCGGGGTGAGATCCTACTGGTAATCGTGGTCGTACGAGTAACCGCCTGAACATTGTGGAGTGGGGAAGGCGGAAAGGGGTGGAGGTTCAAAATAACAACAGCAAACTCTGGGAAAAGAAAAAAACGCGCGCACACGCACAGACACAGTTTTCTGATCAGGAGATTTTCTCCTCTGTATGATTCAGTGTGTGTGTGTGTGTGTGCGTGTGCATGTATGATAGAAAGAGAAGAAAAAAAACCAAGAGGAAGAGGTAGTTAAACATGTTTGGAAGCGAGGAGGAAGAGGAAATGAAAGACGCAAAGGCTCAACGTGGTGATATACATGAGAAGCAACGAGGCCACCACGGGTGTAAATGGGTAACAACCACACACACACACACAGTAGAGCATTACACCACCGATTGTGTGTGTGGTAGTTCGAGTCACCCTGCCTATCGTTAAGAGAGAAAAGAAAAAGAGAATTGAGAGGAAGCCAACAGCCCAGTAACGACGAACAGACACACGTCATTTTTTTCTTCTTCTTAAGGTTCTTGTCGTTGCGTCCGTTCGTGTGTGCTTGTGTGAATATCCTTCAGCTCCTTCAGCGTTACCTGATGCTGCTCGCGCTGCTGGAAATCGGTGAGAGCATCACAGGGGAATACGCGCGCGACTCCGCCTCGTACCATTCAACCTCCTCCCTTCCCTTTTTGAATTATCATATGTAAAGACGTCCATGGACGTGGCACACATCCAGAGATACAGGAGCGCAGACGCACTGGCTAAAACAACAACAACAACAACAACAACAAAAAGCTTAGCCTCGCGTCGAGGAACCTTGGAACAACAACAATAATAAGAATCAAATAATTAAATACATAGTAGAACGAAGACAATATGTGAGAAAATTGTTTCTCTGTAAAGGAAGGAAGGAAGAAGAAAAAACGGAGCCACAAGAGAGACATGAAAACAAGTAAGTAAACAAAAGAAGAGGAGGAAGAAACAAACTAGAGAGGAAGAGAGAAAGAGTAAAACGCCCGTCGGCGGAATAGAAATAAACAAATAATAAATAGTAACAATAGTAAACAGAGAAATACGATGTCAAGAGATAAAATTCGAAAGAGCAAGATATTGAAGAAAACAAAACAGAAGAGAGTAAAGGAGAGGGGAGGGGTGGTGGTGGTGGGGGCTTCCGTATTTTGCTTTGTTTTGGCTGTGCTTCGTGTGTGTCTGCTGAGGAAAACCACGACGACGCATGTCCGTGACTGAAGCACCGCTTTTGCTTTCTCTCGTCAAAAAGTGAAGATCGCAGCAGAGAGAGAGAAAGAGAGAGAGAAAGAGGGGCCAGCGTGGGGGAACCCGCAGGCGTAGCAAACCGGAGCGTGAAACTCGCCGGTGATATCCAGTAGAAAGCGAAACATCGAATAATAATTCATAACAAGACGTGAAAGAAAAGAAATAGGGTCAGCGCCAACACACACACACACACACACACACGCACACACAGGGCTAACCACACTGAAGAGTTGCGCTCTTCAGCCTCGCCACAACAGGAGAAGATCACAGTAGTCTTACACGCAAAGTGCCGACACGCATCCAAACGTGAGGGAGGTTTCGCGTACGTGGATGGCGGGTCAGCGTCACGTACCACACGCCAAGTCTTTCTTTTCTGTTTTCTTTGTCTACAACGCAGAGGTGGAGGGGCTGGGCATGAAGCTCAACACGGAAGTCGCCGCGCTGGAGGTGCTTGGCGCCGACAAAGAACGCGAGAAGGCGCAGTCGCCGATCGGGGTCGTTGTCGACACCTGCTGATGCTGCTGCTGCCGCCGATGCTGCCGCTGACGGTGCGCAGGGGAGCCGCCTAGCTCCGCAGCCACGCTGCTTCGATCAGGGATCAAGAGCGCAGGCACGTTGCTGCTCACACTGCTGTTCGCCATGCTGGGGCCAGAGCTCGCACTGCGGGTCAACATGGGGTGCGGGTGGTAGTACTTCTGCTGTTGGGAGCCCACAGCTCGCCGCTCGTGCGAGCACTGCCGGCCACTGTACTTCCCCGGTGAGTGCGGCGATAGCAGCATCGCGTTGGAGGACGGCACGGAAAAGCTGACGTTGACAGAGTGCCCTGAGAAGCCGGACGTGTGCTGCGTCGTGGCCGACTGCGGGCGGCGGTGATGGCGCGACGTCGACGACTGCGAGGCTGAGCCGAAGACGCGACCGCCCATGCGCGCGTCGGAGCGCTCCGACAGCGCCAGCGCCGCCGCCGGTGGCACGCCAAAGCTCAGCAGCGCGGAGCTCGCGTGCACCGTACTGCAGAGATTCGTCGTGGTGTTGAGCGTCGTGGACGGGGAGGTGCAGGAGGTGTACGGGGAGAAGGAGTCCATCCACGCTACGCCGGCCATGAGGGACGGCTCCAACTCCCCATTCGGCGAGAGCGGGGTGGTGATGTTGCTGTCCACATAGCTCATCACCTCCGCGCTGTCGTTCAACGGGAAACTCGCACCCGTGAAGCTGCCGAAGAAGGTGGAGCGTGAACGGCGCAGGGAAAGCTGCGCGTGTTGCCGCGGTGAGTGTGGTTGTGATTGCTGCTGCTGCTGCAGTAGTTGCTGCTGCTTTTCCTGAATCAGCGGCGGTGCGTCTTCCATGTTGCGTGCGATAAACAACGCCCGCCGTTTGTGCGAGCTGCTCGCCGTGGACACGTTTGTCGAGAGTGGCATCGAAAAAAGGGGTGTGACGGCGAGGCCGTCGGCGAAGCTCACCATCGCGGTGGCGTTGGTGTTGGCGGCGGTGGTCGTAGTCGCCGCCGTGTTTGGCGCATGCGTCGGCGCGTGCGTGGGGGCGTGCACCAACTCCATCGGCAGCGGCGACGCGCACGACACCGAATAAATCGACCGCAGCGGTTTGGGGAATCGTCGGGTCGAATTGTATCGCCGCTGACGCTCCTGTGGCTGCATGGGACCCACCTCGCCCTCCGCCACCGCCGCCGACACCGCCAGGGCTTGCACGACTCCTCCGCTGCTCGCGCTGCTGAGTACCGTCGCCTCCTCGTCGCTGCTCCCTTCGAAGAGGTCGTCGGGGATGTCCTGGCGCCGCTGCACAACGCAGACGCCGTTCTCCTCTTCCTCCTCCTCCTCCTCCTGGAATGGATTCAGTCGACCGTTGTGACCACCACCACTACCGCTACCTGCATTGCAGCCGCCGTGCTCTGGCAAGCCTGCCAATCCGTTGGAGTCGGATGTGGGGATCATGCGGCCCAGCTGCCCCGGCGGCACCGTGCCCCCAGCTGCGCTGATGGAGTAGGGAAAGGAGGCGACGGACCCCACACAGTGGGCGGGCGGACTCTTGCGAAAACTCTGAAGCCGAAAGGATTCGTCTTTGCTCTCCAGATCCGCCACGCGACGACGACACCCGCGTGGGCCGCCACCACCGCTGAGGGTCTCCTGCCCGCTGCCCTGCGCCGTCGTCGGCGGCGACGGCGTGAAGCGACAAGGCAGGTTCGCGTCTGCGGGTGAGCTCTGCGTGCTGTCGAGGGGCTGCGTGGCGGACAGCTCAGCCGGCGCGGTCCGCGTCGTTGAGAGGGAGCGGGTGACCTCACCACCGCTGCACGTCTGCCTGCTGCCGCTGCTGCTCGAATCACTCTCGCTCCGCGCACTCGGCTGCTGCAGTGCCGCGTGCTGCGCCGTGCTGCCTTCCCCCATGGCCACGTTGCCAGGGCTGGCGAGTGGGTGTGAACGCAGGTGGTGGCCGTACTCCGTCAGCTCTTGCATGCCCTGCGCTTCGGAGTGCATCGTGGTAGCAGAGGCAGCCGTGCCGGTAGACACGTTGTTCGTGCTCGTGTCGTTGCCGTGGTACTTCGCAGTGATCTCGGCAGACCATAAAGGCTGCGGCACTCCCTTTGTAACGCTGGGCCGCGGCAACGTTTGCTGGGGTTGCTGCTGCTGCTGCTGCTGCTGCTGCTGCTGATACGGGGATAAATGGCCAGCCAACGGGGAGGCGAGTGGCACCGGAGGCAGCATCGGCACTGAGCCTGGACGCCTCGTGTTCGCCGACTCGGGCGTCGTTGGATGTGGAGCGCGCTGCGCCGAAGTCGGCGCCGTAGCGTACGCAGGAGGAAGCAAAGACGGTGACGACGACGTGGTCGCGGTGGTGGTCGGCGAGTGCTCGCCTGGTTGTTTCTGCCCGCGCAGGAAGCGCAGCAAACCCGGTGGGATGTCCGCCTCGTTCATCGCCTCTCGCACAAAGTCTCCGACTCTGTCGTCGGGAGACTCGCGACGTGAGCAAGAGGGGAACGGAGGGCGGCCGTGGGGCGGCTCGGCGATGTACGGCATCGCGCGTGTCTGCTTTGTCACGAGTCCAACGCCACCGCCGTCGTTAGGCGTCAGTCGATCGTCGTTGCTGCTCAGCGGCAGGTCGGCGCGGAGCGTGGCGAACCGTGCTGCGTCGCCGCCACGATGACGCACGTTGAGCACGGCGCCCAGGAGGGCGCTGGCGAAGGGCGATGTCGGGGCGCCGGGCGGCGTGAAGCTGTGCCGCGCAAATGGGGAGGCGGCCGCGGCGGGCGTTGTGTTTCGGGTAGGGGATGACGAGAGCGGTGGGCGTGGGTTTGGGGAGAGGGAGAGGTCCACGAAGTCGTACTGGAAGTCCGCATCGATGTCGTCCTCCAGCGGCGAGGCAGCGAAGGGCATCGTTGACGGCGCTGCTGCGGCTGCGACGACGGCGGCTTCAGCTGCGGCTGGTGGACGGCGGGGGAAGGAGTGCCCGGTGGATTCTGCGGCAGCCGCGAAGCTCGCGGAGGAGGAGGAGAGAGACTTACTCGTGCTGAGCGAGGTGGCGAGGACGGCGGCCCCGGCAACCACCTCGTGTAGACGACGATGATACGGCGTGGGATTGCGCAGTTCCTGCTGGGGATGCATGGGATGTGGTCAGAAGAAGAAGAAAAAGGGAAAAACAACAACAACAACAAACACACAAACAAAATAGGTTGGAAACGGGTGGGTAGAGAATCTCAATGCTGTCCCTTACGTGTGTTTTTCCTTTTCTGAATTTTGATTTTGTTGGGAGTGGAAAAAACAAAGGGCGCAGGGCGTCGCGCAGGCTTGGCGTCTCCTCTTCCTCTTCCTCTTTCTCCTGTTGATGAGAGACCTCCAACACAAAGCCGGCAGGCGGGAAGAAGAAGAACTAAGAAGTCAAGAAGAAAGGGGAAAGAGAGTAAGGTATCAACACCAGCAATTCCAGTTTAGAAGAGAAAAGAGAAAAAAAAAATCGAGCGAGACAAGTTCGGCAAGGGTGTGCACGTTTTTTTTTTTGCTGGACAGTACAACAGAGGAGAAAAGCAAAGCAAAAAGCAGAAACAAAGCTCGAACAGACAAGGCAAGCAGAGGGAAAGGACACGGGGGGGAGGGGGAGCAAATGCAGGACGGGACGAACGAGTACGCTGACGAGCCCCAACAAATCCGAAGGCGGCGTCAGTCGGGTCAAGCGGTTAAGAATCAAAATGAAAAACGAAAATGAATAGAATACAATAGGAATCAAGTAAGAGACAGCAAGATAGAGAAAGACACGTATGCCTTCACCCACGCACACAGAACTACGGATTAAGTCTCTCTCCGTAAAGCGAAAGAAGAAGGAAAAAATACGGCAACAACAACAACAGATAAAGGAAACACAGCAAGAAGAAACTATATATATATATATATATAGTGTGTA
>NW_015438380.1:307937-322926 GCF_001293395.1 Leptomonas pyrrhocoris
ATATATATATATATATAGGTGTGTAGGTGTTGCCGTTGAACCAATCGAAGGTGCACAGAGGTGTTTGTTTTTCCCCGCAGGTGACTGTTTGAGAGGGGGGGGGGGAAACCTATTATTACTTTTTTTAAAGACAACAACCAAAACACACGCGAGTAAGAGTAGGAACAAAAGAAAAAGAAGAAAAAAGAACTGATTCGAGTCCCACAACAAACAACAAAGCTGTATGTATATATACACGTGTGCGTCGCTACGGCGCACCTACGTTGCGCTCCTAGCGTGTCGTGTCCTCCGTGGTCGACGTGCGTCCCTCTTCAATAAATTTTCTTTTCTCCTTTTTCCCTTTTTTCCTCGTGGGAGCAATAAAAAAGAAGAGGCAAGGAAGAGAAGACGAAGCGACAGTGAATCCGCGACAACAGCGAGGCGGAGGCGGCGGAGGAGCAACAACAACACGAAGAGGCTGCACACCGTGTGGCGCCAACATACGACAGCAGAAAAATACAATCCGGAGAAGTAAGAATAGTAATTAATACTAAAAAACACAGTGGTTGACTTCAAAAGAGAAAAATGTTACCATGAAGAAGGAAAAACAGAAAAAGAAAAAGAAGTCACACACAGAGATAGAGAGAAAGAGAGAACGTCCCACGAATAGATGACGGCCTTTGTTACTGTATCGCACAAGTGGATAGATGTTTAGCTGATCTATGTTTAGCAATGTTTGATGTCCAGGAGTAATAATAATATTAATAATAATAAAACAAGGAGAACAACATGAAAAGAACGGTGGGCGGCGTCACTATTCTGGCCGCTACGAGAAGCAGCGTGATGGAGAAGGACCGATCCGACACACACACACACGTACAACCAGACAACAACAAAAACTTGGGTAGCGCTACTGAAACGCTGTAATAGGAGGAAAGAAAGAAAGGAAGAGAAAGGAAAAACCTGTTATACACGCACACACACACAGGAAGCAAGGGAGCTTTTGTTATTCCCAATTCCTTTTGGAAATTTTTTTTAGAAGGCCGTTTTGCGATATTTATATATCCTCAAAAGCAAGAGAGAAAAAAAAGCTTCGTTCGCCGCGTGTAGTCGTCGGCTTCTTGAAAAGAACAAATAAGAAAAAAACAAAACAGAGGAAAAAACGGGGGAGGGGAAGGCGCAGGCGGCGACGTAGAAACAAAAGCAGCACCGCCACGACCACCAGCACCAAAGAAAGAAAGAAGGAAGGAAGAGCAGCGAGGGAAAAGAGAACAATGCGCTGAAAGCGATTCAAAGCACTTACGCAGATGACAAAAGAGAATATATATATATATATATATATATATGTATTTATGTGGTAATGTTGAGACAGCAAACAAGTGGTGAATAATAATAATAGTATTAATAAGAACGAAAGAAATCAAAAAATGAAAAACAGCACCGAGAAGAGAGAGAGAGCGGCCAAACTCGATTGAAGGAAAATGTGAGAGGGGAAAAGAGAAAAGAAAAGATTTCAAAAGAGAGAGAGAGCGGGCGGTGCAAAGGTTCGGGAAGAGGTGATGTTGAAACAAAGGTTTGTTTGACTCTCAGCTCTACTGTTGACACGCATCCTCGACGCACACACGCACACACACACACACTAGAAATAACACAAACAAACAAAACAAAAAAAGGATCAGAAAAGTACTGTTGATGTTTTCACGCCACTGGCTGTGTTTCTTCTTCGCTTAAAAAATTAGTAGTTTTTAAAATCTCACGCACACACTCTCTCACACAGACACAGACAGACAGACACAACAACCACTATAAGCAAGTTGACCAGATTTTCGCGTTTCTGCCGACAACTCTACGTTGGTTTGCTTGGAGAAACACACAACAATACACTTACCATAAAAAGAAAAAAACAAACAAAAACACACACAAGCAGAAATGACATATATATACACGCTGGCAGGCAGGTGTTGACAACGTGGGGTGGGGGGCGGGGTGGGGAGGAGGGGAATGCGGGAAGACGTAGTCAGTTCCACACAGTTCTTTCTTTCTTTCTCTGGCTTACCGAGTTCCTTTGCTGAGAGCCTTATTTGCTTCCCCTTTCAAGCAACGTACACACACACACACACACCCACACACCCACACACACACAGAGATCAACGAATCTGGAATAATAATAAATATAAATATATATATAAACACACGAAGTGCTTTTCTTTTGACGATTAAAAATGAAACACTTAGAAAAACAGCCGAAAGAAGGAAAAAAAGGTTAAAATAGAAAACGAGGAGAATAAAAAAGCGGGTTAAAAAAGATTCTTTAGAGGGAAGACAGTAGCACTTTGCTGCTTATATATATATATATATATATAAGTGTGTGTGTGTGTGTGTGATTTTTTTGGTGACACCAATTGGCTGCACGTTGTCCCGGTGTATATCTCGGAGAGCGACGGGAGGAGGAGATGCGGCGCGAGAAGTGGAGAGAGCGGAAGGGCAAGAAGTGGTGGTGATGGTGGTGATGGTGGACGACCTTTTCTCCTGCACCGGAGGGCGAACGGGCTAGTTCATTATGTGACCAAGTCGCCTGTTCTTTTTTCTTTTCCCCCTTTTCCCTTTCGGGCGCTTGCGGTTGCACGTTCTGCTAGACCTTGAACACTCTGCGAGCATGACTTTTCTTTCTTTTTCTCTTGATGTAGTGCAGTAGAAAGTCAGAGGTGACACAGGACAGTTCCTGCGTTCAACAACAACAGCAACAACAACATAATACTTGCTGAAGAGGGTTTGGCAAACCAGCGGGGTGTCAGCACCTGAGTTTATCTTTCTCTCGCTCTATGAGGAGCGCAACGACCAACGCATGAGCACACACACACATACACACACACACACAGTGAAAAAAAAAAACTCAATGGAGGTGCGCGCCGAAGAACGAGAAAGAGCGTGTAGCGCGCAGCTCCAATCACACTCCTCGCATCGTGTGTGGCTCTCCCTTCTTTTCCTTTCTTCCCTGGACCTGTGAGGCGTCTTCACAGCACCAGAACGTCGCACAGTACGTCCCCAACAGCGGGCAACGTCGCTTTCATGGCGGACTGCGCCACCGCCGGCGCCGTCGCCGCGAACGTTGGCCGGTCAGCACCGTCTTTGCTGTCTTTGCCGTCTGCTGCTGCTGCTGCTGCCGCCGCACTGTTGAAGCTCCCGTTTTGTCCCCTCACGGGTCGCAACAACGAGGTCGAAGCGGGCGGCCACAGCACTGCCTCCGGCATCCGCGCATCCACCACTTCCAGCGCGGCCTGCACCACCTGCAGCCAACCCGCCTGCCACGGTAGCACGCTCAGCGAAAACGTCAGCGTGCTGCTCGGCTCGAGCAGGCCGAGGAGGCGGACGGTCGGACCGGTGTAGAGCCACTGCGGGGCCAGCCGCTCCACCCGCACCTTCAGCGCGACGTCGTAGCGGTGCACCGAGCTGTGGTTGACGAGCGCGAACTCCATCGTGACGGGCGATCCCGCCAGCAGCAGCAGCGGCGTCGCGGCGGGAGAGGAGAAGGAGGGAGAGGTGGAGAGAGGCGCGTCCTCTGCAAAAGTGGGGTCTTCCGCTTCCGCTGCCGCTGCGGATGCTGGATGCTCTGTGGGCGTTGCTGGCGCAGCGGACTTGCCCGCCACCGCAGCCGACACCACCTGCGTTACGCGCAGCACCACGTCCGGCTCAGCCACCAGCTGCTCCACGTGCAGGGGAGCGCTGCGCGCCGTGCCCGCTTCCCCGTTCGCGCGGCACCATGTCCACTGGACGTGGCCGAAAGACGCCAGCCGCGGGCTGAGTAGCTTCGTCATGACCCCGCCCTGTCCGTGCACGACGGTGGCGTGGCGCAGCTCCTCCAGGCACACCCCGATAAGGAAGACGAGTGTCTGCGCGTCGCCTGGCATCAAGTAAGCGGGCGAGGACGGCTTCCTTCCTCCCACGTCCGAGGTCGCGTCTTGGAGGTGCAGCAAGGGATGAGGAAGGTCCTGTTCCTGCCCTGTCTCCCGTGGCGCTAGATTGCGGAAGAGGGGCTTGCCGCTGTGGTTGATCAGCGTCGGTAGAAGCAGCTCCGACGAGGTCATCACTAGCGGTACGCTTGACATGTTCTGCAGGCCCACCGTCAGCTGGTAGCACGCGTACCCGCGCGACAACGGCGAGGACGACGCGTGCGCCTTACCTTTCATGGAGACACACGGCCGCAGGTAGGCCAACCGCCGTTGCTGCACCTCCATAATCGGCTGCTCCGTCTTCAGGATGCTGTTCCACGACAGCTGCCGCTGTCGCCCGCTCGGGTCGTTGTACTCCACCGTCACGGCGAGGGAGTAGCTGCAGACCTCATGCAGCGGGACGGAGGCGACGATCGTGTAGTTGGACTTGGCGGGCAGGGCCGGCAGCGTGCGGCGCAGCAGTGGCCGACGCAGCGGGGCCGGCGGCTGTGCCACGCCGATGTGGAAGTGCGCCTGTGCCAGCGGGTAGGTGGCCGCGTTGTGGAAGCACAGCAGCGCACGGAAGACTTCGCAGGCAAGGGCGACGCCGATCTTGCGTGGAAGCGTCAACACCGGCTGCACGCACAGGGCGGTGGAAGAGGAGGCGGAGAGGCTGCTGGAGAGGGGGTAGGTGCGGGTCTCGGCTGCGGCTGCGGGGAGCGCTAGCGGAGAAGCAACGACCTCCGCGGGCTTCGCCGGCTCGACATCCTTGGCGTTGCTCTCGGCAACCGGCGCTTCCGCACCCACTGTGGTAGTTGTTGCTGCTACCGCTGTTGTGGTGCTCGCACGCTCATTACCAGGGCGATCTTCACCCCGCACGCGACTCCACGGGTCGCCCAGCACAGAGAAAAGAATGTCCCCCTCCTCTGCTAGATCGCCCATGTCCTCCCCCAGTGAGGGATAAAACGACGGCTGCGATAGCACGGAGGCCTGCAGACCCAGCGGTGCGGAGAGCATGACGGTGCCATCGGGGGCCGTCACGACGGCAGGCGCGGCGGCGATGCTGGCGGATACGACGCCCGGCTTTGGTGCGCTGCCGACATTGGCGGCGGCGGCGGAGGCGGAGGCGGAAGTCACCCCGGCGGTGACCCGACCGGTGGCGCCGGCGGGAGCAGCGCTCACCGGAGACGCCGCGCCAACCCGCACCGTCACCGGCGGAGTCGCGTGCATTATTGTCCCACTGCTACAACAACGAAAGAAGACAAAACGACGACAAGATTATAAATGTGTTGTATCGGCGGCTGGAAAACTGCAAGAGAACCCCCGCCTTTTGTTCTCCTTCCCCACTCTCTCTCTCTCTCTCTCTCTCGCTGTCCTGCGCTGCTTTGGTTTCTTTGTGGCGCGATGTGGTGGTGGGTGGTCATCACGGAGGTCGCGAAAAAACAAACAAACGGAGGTGTACAGGACAAAGAAGTGGAAGAGCATGAACACCAAACTCCTGCGACGGAAGCTGAAGAGAAATAATAATAATAATAATGGTAGTAGTAAGGGTGAATGCGTCGCGTAGCTATCACGGGCAGTCGTCCAGGGAGGAGACAGACGGCTTCGCCCCTCCTTTATTTTACCTTTTTAAATCTGCGAGACGGTCGCTGACGATCACGCGCCACCAGCACGTAGAACGCGAACCTGCAATACGCATACAAACATATTTGACGTAGAGGGATGTTAATAAGGCAACGAAAAAACCCGACCCACGCGCACCACTTCGGCCTACGGTCACTCGCACCAACGTAAATGCTTCGCGAGAGCATCAATGAACCCCCCACTCCTCCCTCCTCCCACGACAACAACAACATCAACAAAATACCGTTTCCCTTTCCGCGAGTCACCCCCGCACTCGCTCCCATGCGAATGTATTCACCCCGCCGCCCTCCTTCACCAGTCGCTGTCGTCGCTGGAGGAGGAGTCGCCGCCGAGCCGCGGAGGCCGTGGAGGCGCACCTGGTCGTGGCGGCGGTGGCGGTGCTTTCCGCGCGTCATGCCCAGCCGTCACTGCCGCCGAGGACGACGATGACGTGGACGGAAGCGAGCCACCCGTCTGCTCTCCGTTATCATTAATTCTACTGTGGTCGTTGTTTCGCTTACGCCTCGTCTTGTTGCCGCCGCCGCTGCTGCTGCTGTCGCTGCTGCTGTCACTTGAGGCGTCGCCCTGCAGAGCTCTTCGTCGCTGACCGAGCAGCGAGGAGAGGGCGCCTCCGGCAGAGGAGGGGGGAGGTGGAGGTGGAGGGGGGAGGGATGACTTGCCACCTTGTGGGGCTCCACCTTGACGCACGCCTAGCGGTGGTTGCGGCGCGGATTTATTCGAGGCTTGTGCGGGCGGCGGGGGCGGGGGCGGTGGAAGGCTACCACCTCCCGGACCGCGAGGCGGCGGCGGCGGAGGCGGAGGCGGAGGCGGTGGTGGTCGTCCGGCGGCGGTGGACTTCGGCTGTGCAGAAACGGTGCCGGAGCCAAACGGAGCTGCAGCGGCGCCCCTCGGCGGCGGTGGCGGTGGAGGCGGCGGCAGGCGAGGCGGCCCTCCACTCCCTGCCCCGCTGCCCGCGCTCGGCCCACCACGCCCGGGAAACATCGGTGGGTTCGGCGTACCTTGGAGTAACGCTGCTGGCGGCAGCGGCGGTGGTGGCGGTGCCGTCGTTGAACGCATCACCCCTGGCGGTGGCGGTGGCGGTGGCGGTGCGGTGGTCGATGGAGGGGGCATCCCAGAAGGAGCGGAAGGCGGAGCAGCTGAACTCCTTGCTGCCCCGCTCGACGACAGTTTATCATGCCTCTTCTGTCCGCCTTGTTGTTGAGTTGCGCGCCGCCTGTCCGTTGACCGGCGCGGGTCTTCGTCGCTTTCACCACCATCATAACTACGTTCGTCATCGTCGATGCCGCTCTTCTCGCTGCTGTACGAGGAGCCGGCGTGGTGGCGTCGCCTGCGACGTCCGTGCCGCTGCTGCTGCGCGTGCATTCTACGCTGCAGTTGCTGCTGCTGGCTTGGTGTCATGCCCTCCAACAAGCCCTCGCCATGACGTCCAATACCACCGCTGTTCTCCAAACTGAAGGCGTCGGTGTCACGCACCACGTGTCTGCGCTCCCCGTCCCCCTCCTCCTCCTCCTCCTCCTCTGCTCCATCTTCATCACCTCCGCTCCCACTACCACCCCTGCGTTGTCGTCGTCGCTGCTGCTGCTGCTGCGACGTGGCGGTGTTCTGCCGGTCCCAGCGACGCACCGCGGCGATGTGCCGCAGCGGGAGATCGCGCGGGAGGTCCGACAGGAGCGCGTGCACCGCCGACGTGCCGTTGCCGCCCGGCACAAACGCGTACTGCTGCGCCTCCGTCTGCGTGATGAAGTCCTGCTGCAAATTCACGGCACTGCCGCCGAGGACGGCGCCGTCGATGCTGCTCCTCGTGTGCGCGCGACTGCCCGTCCGCGGGTCTGCGAGTGTGGCTGCATGCCGAGGTGGTCCTCGCTTTCCCGGACTCGCCGCAACGACATTCGACGGCGATGTCGCGGCCAGGTGTCGATACGCCACCCGCCGCGCCGGGAAGCTAACGAGCGCGCTGGCCGAGTTCGGCACCTCACACCCCGCCTGCAGCGCCTGCCCACCGCGGACCACCGGCAGGGTGCGGGGCTGCCAAAACGGCACGGCAGAACCGGCCGCCGTATTTCCCGCGGAAGAAGCGGCGGTGGCAACGGTGTCCCCCATCATCGTCACTGCTGCCCCACCACCGCTGTCGACGTCCCAACTTACAGACTCCAGCGGCATGGACTCGGCTAGGGCCACATAGGACATCGGATTAATCGGAGGCTGCGGGCCCTCACCCGCGCGCAGCTGACGACGCAACGCAGCAGCGGCGGCCGCTGTTGTTGCAGTGGAGGACGCAGATGTCGTCGATACGGCGGCGATGGTGCGCAGTGGCCGTTGATAGGAGGGCCGCGGAAGTGGATAGTTCGTCTCGTCATCGTCACCGCCACCGTCGTCGTCATCGGAGTTGGAGCTGCAGGAGTCCGGTGCGACCGCCGGCAGCGGTGAGGCACGCCGTGGGCGTAGATAGCGATCGCTGCACTTGGTGTACACGGCAGACGGGACGGCCAAATCCGCGATGGCCGTTGTGTACGCGGTCGAACCAGGCGGATGCTTCCCCTGCCTTTTGCGAGTGGCCGCTGCGTGTGGTGAAGGAGGCAGGAGCGGGTAACGAGGTTTACTCTCCAGCAGCGTCGATGTCCGGCGGTTCTTGATGCGGGTGATGGCCCCTGCGCAGGCGGTAATGCGCGTTTGAAGGTTGTCCAGCGTGCGCCATCGCGCCGCGGCTGTGCGGTCAACACGATCCAGCACGCTCTCCATCACCGCACTTAACTGCTCGAGGGCAAAGACGGCTCCCGCCAGTGCCGCACAGCCTCCTTTGCAAGGAGGCACGAGCGGCACGACGAGGCCAGGTACCTGCGCAATGGAGGCGCTGTCGTACGCGTAGGCGAGACCGGCGGCGCGTGTGGAGCTGAGACTGCTGCTGCGAGTACCACAGCTACTTCGCGCGTCGCCATCGTCACCGGAAGAAGAAGACGGCGGAGACGACACGGCTGCAACTGCGGTGGCGGCCATTCTCAACGATATACGGGAGGGAAAAGAGATAAACCAAATAAATGAAGATATTGGCACTGCCCTCAAACGACGCAGTGGCGGCTGGAAAGAAGAGAGAAAAGCAGGCGCAGCTGACGTCGGTGACGCTCAGCGGCGGGACAGAAAAGGGCGGCAACGCAAGCACAAATTAATAATAATGATAATCAGATATTGTTGCAGGTGCTTAACGGAAGTTGTGATGGAGGGGGGGGGGTTATGTTCCTAGATAGATGATTAATTTTCCTTTTCTACTACTCGCCCGCACGCAGTCAAGAACAACAACGGCAACCGGGACGCCTCTCGTTGATTGAGGAGCAGGGAAGGAAGAAGGTAACGCTGGTTACACGGCACGCCTCGCACGCCAGCTGACAGAGAGGTGCTGAAGAGGCGCACTACGACGATGTGAGTAGTGGAAAACGAGAGAAGGAGAAGAAAAACCTGAAAAGAGAGCGAGGAAATGGAAGCAGAAGGACACGCACGCACACGCACAGGAAGGCGCCGCTTCAATGAAGGGGCGATGAGAGAACAGACACGGCGAGGTGGTTCGACCAGTTTTTGCGTTCTTGGGCAATTGCTTGCATCGCCTTCCGCGTCACCAAATTTCTGTCTCACACACATGGGTGTATGAAGGAAACGCAGAGGACGTGGCGAAAAGTCGGTTCATTCCTGAATCAGCCAGCGCCACCACCATCACAGCAGCAATGTGCGAAGGTGTGTGT
Source organism: Leptomonas pyrrhocoris (assembly GCF_001293395.1). Lineage (NCBI taxonomy): Eukaryota > Euglenozoa > Kinetoplastea > Trypanosomatida > Trypanosomatidae > Leptomonas > Leptomonas pyrrhocoris. The sequence continues at coordinate 317,221 of NW_015438380.1, forward strand.
GTGTCGCTGGCACTCTAGCACAGAGCGAATTGGGTCGTTGAAACGGCCAATCTTGAATTTTTTCTTTTAAAGGGAAAATGATAAAGAACAGTAATAATGAAGAAGTGAGAGGCGTCCCAGACAATCGCGCCACGCTAACCTCCCCCCTCCCCTCCTCTTCGTCTTCCTTTCAACTCTTCGCTCCGTCACGCACATCAGCGAGCCGCTGCGGAGCCACAAAAGAAACTGGAAAGACTGTTGAGAGTTGGAAAATCAAAAGGAGGGTATGGGAGAGAGAGAGAGAGAAGGGCGGTGCAATTGTCAGTACAGACATTAACACCACAGGGTACGGCCGGAAGTGGGCATCCTATTCTTACGCCATCACGTTGCGCATGGTGATCTTGCCCTTGGGGGTGATGAGCTTGCAGTGGATGCCGCGCTGCTCGAGCCTGCCGGCGTCGCGCAGTGCCTCGTACTCGGTGCGCAGGATGTCGGTGAAGCCCCAGTACTTGGACGTCACGATGATCTGGCGGCCGGGGAACTTCATCTTGGCGCGGCGCAGGGCCTCGTAGGCCTGCGGCACGTACGCATCCTTGGTGCGCATGGACAGCAGGATCTGGCCAATGCGGACGCGCGCGCACACACCGTTCGGCTTACCGAAGGCACCGCGCATACCGGTCTGCAGACGATCGGCACCGGCGCAGGAGAGCATCTTGTTGATGCGGAGCACGTGGAAGGGGTGGGCACGGGTGCGCATGTGGAACACATCCTTGTTGGCGCGCTTCGTCATGTACTTGTTGGCCTGAATGCGGGCAGCCTCCAGCGCCTCGGACGCGATCTGCTCCAGCTCGCGAGACACCACGTGGATGCACACCGGGAACTCATCGACGGTGGCGCGGCGGCGGCCGATGTCGAAGTTGCGAATCTTGGAGTCCGGCACACCGCGGCAGAAGCGGGACTTCGGGTACGGCTTGTTCTTGCAGAAGCGGTAGCAACGAGACGGACGGCGAGCCATGGCTGCGACGGTGGGGGGTGTCTGTTGAGTATATTCTAGGGTAGAAATACACGGAACGGTGAGTCGACCTCTGAGAATGGAAGGAGACGAAGGAACAATAGATGGGAAGGGTGCAGTATAGAGAGAAAGAACATCAACAGCAAAATTATTGATGTTTAGTTGTGTGACGGGACGGATGAAGAGGCGTGGAAATGAAGAAGCGAAATAAAGGAGGGGGGCGGGGGCCGGGAGTACGAGAAGAGGACAGAATATGCCAAGAGGAGTGCGCAACGACGCCATGCGCCGGTAGTACGCACACATCATCAAAACCCCAAGCACACTGAAGGAACAGTGTAGGGGTCTTCAACAATAATAATACTATTAACCACCACAACCCGCCATCATTATTGACGAACGGTGGATTTTGTAAAGTCGGTATTCACACGGGGCACGGCGGCGCGCCCGAGAACAACACCTTTCTCCCTTCTTCTTCAGGCCTGCAAGATGCGTGACCGAAGAGCTCAACGGAGAAACAGCGTTACCGCAGCAGATGTTTCTTTTATTATTATTTGAAAGGGTGAAATGATAAAACAGAAAGTATCAGAAAAACAATAGTAAACGTGTTTGGCTCAGTCGTTTCTTCCCTGTCACAGACGCATCCGCGCAGACGACGGAGAAGTGAATAAAGAGGAGGTTCACGCGTAGGAGGCATGGCGACACACGCGAAACAGAATCCACGCACCCACCCATGCGAACGGCCCCTGTCTCTTCTACGCCAGCAATGGCTGGCGCTACGGTCGATCGCGAGATCCGTCATCCACACGCAGTTGAAGCGAAACGTAAGACGGAGGGTGATCCGTCACAGACGCTGACAACGGCGAAGGAGGGCGTGAGAAAAGAACCACAAGAGCGAGAGGTGCTTTCAATATTAAAATCCCTTGCACTGCCCTTACATGGTCAGCTCCATGATGGTGTTCACGATGTCGCCGTTGTTGTTCTTGAGGGCCCTGATGGCCTTGTTGCGCGACACGTTCGCCTGGCTCATCACCACGTTGATCTCCTTCTCGTCGAGGCCGCCGGCGTCCACCTCCTCGCCGTCGTCCTCCTCCTTCGCGGCGGGCGCGGCGGCGGCGGCGTCGTCGGATGTCTCTGCCGCCCCCGACACGGCGGCGCGGGCGGCGGCCTCCTGCGCCAGCGCGCTCATGTCCTCCAGCTGGGCCTCGCCGAAGATGACGAAGGTGTTGGTGCCGGGGAAGCGGTACACCTCCGGCTGCACCATGGCGAAGGCGAGCGAGCCGATCTTGCGGATGTTCACCTTGACGATGTTCGGCTCCGGCTTGAGGCCCATCTTGGCCATCGCCTTGGCGTAGCGCTTCGACTGCTTCGCGCTCTGCGGCACCTCGGCCGCCTCCAGCGTGGGCACCTCGTCGTCAACGGCCACGGCGGCGGCGTTCTGCGCTTCTTCGGCGGACATGATGGGTGGTGCGGTGGGGAGGGATGATAAAGAGAGAGGGAGTTAAAGTGTGAGGGCGTGAGAGGGCAACTAAGAAACTCAATGCGGATGTGAAGGTGGGCTGTTTGCCGCGTAAAACAGGAATAGTAATAATAATAATGGTTAAAGGCAAGGTGGGAGAAGAAAAAGAGGAAAAGTTAGAAGTTGAAAGGGACAGATCCAAGAACAGAGCAGCTGAAATGCCGTGCATCAACCAGCTGGGGATCCACAGAAGGCTTCGAACCGCATCGCCCACTCTGAAAGACCGTTTCCGCTCGAATCAGCTGGATTAGCGAGGGTGTCCGTGAGTTCACACACAGAATCGCATAGGAGTTGAAAACTAGCAAGAAACGCAACCGTACGATACACACATCACGCAACGCGATTTAACCTCCCGGGGGTTTTTGCTCTCTTTTCCTTTTCAGTACTTGGTGAACGAGCACGCCTCTGCCCCGAAAGAAGAAGCACACGGTGCCAATGAAGAATCGCAAAATAACGGAAAGGCAAACAGAGCAGACGGACGCCGCTGCACAACACAACATTCATGTTGTTCGTTTGAAGAAGAAGAGGAGAAACAAGAAAGCAGTCAGTAAAGAAGCGGGGAACACGCTCGCATCGACGATATGTGCGCTGCAGAACGATACATGCCGAGCGCGATATCAGCTATTAACCCCCCCTTCCACAAATCCCTCCGTAAACAGTGCACAGTCCCTCCCCATCGACACACACCCAGCAAGGAGCGGGAATGGAGCGTGCGAACACACACCAGCACCCCACCCCCTCTCTATCATAAACAGGCTTCTTCCGCACCGCTCTTTCTCTCCCTCCTCCTTTTCTTCTTCTTTTTACGTTAATCGGTCGAGCTAATCAATCTGTTCAATGGCCAGATCGCTCGCCGTGTTACCGCGGCGCGGCGCCAAATGCGGTGCTGCCATCTGCAAGGACCTCGCTGCGCCGGGGCTGCCCTGTGTCGGAGGGATGCTGGCCGCCGTGCTTTGGTAGCCTTCATCGCGCGCTAAAGTAGTCGTGTTGCGGCCGCTGCTTCGCTGCGCCGGTGAGTGTGCTGCCTGCTGTCCCGCCGCCCCGTCTTCACCCGCGCTCGTCAGCGTTCGACCGAGGCAGACGATGAGGCACCCGCCGCAGCACACACTGAAGGCCAAGGCCCCCAACACGACGAGGATGGGTAGAAAGGCAAGGAAGGCGGACGGGTCAGCGCCGGTGGTGACGCCGTTGTATTCGTACTCCGCCTTGGCCGCCCACATCGCTGACATGTAAAGCCCACACGCGGGAGGTCCGGTGCGGAGGAGCACGTTGGCGGCCCGCTCGCCCAGGCCCGGCGGACGCTGCGACTGCTGCTGCTGTTGTTGTTGCTGGGCCGAGGACGACGACACTGACGATCCGCCCGAGCTGGTGCGGTGGCTGCCGTCCCGAAAGGGGGTGCTGGCGTTGAGCGGGGAGGCGGAGGCGGAGTCGCCGCCGCCGTGGCCGTCGTTGGGGACGGAGGACGGGGCGAAGAAGCCCTCCCACGCGTTCACGACGAAGTGGACCCCAAAGAAGACAAGGAGAGGCGCGAGGACGACCCAGAAGCTCAGCACCGGGCCAGGTGCCGCCGGCTGCTGCTGCTGTTTCTGTTGCTGAAGAGCGCGCTGAAACGCAAGCGCAATGAACGCGTACACGCAGCCCGCCTCGAGCAGGAGCTCCGCGAGGTCACGCCAGTACTGCCCCGTACGCCATGGTGTTGTGGCGAAGGATCCGTTCTCACTCCCCGCAGGACTGCCACGGTGGTCGTCGTTCGTTGCCGTCGAAGGCGACGGTACGGCGAAGTTGTGCGCGCCGCCAGGCAGAAACGGTTCCTGCGTGGCGTTCGTGGTTCCCGAGGCCGCCTCCTCTGAAAAGTGGGGCGAGTGTACGCGGCGGTACACCGTCGGCACCATCATCACGATGTCACTCACCGTCCCGATGACGTACCAGATAATCCACGGGATAAACGCGGATATCGGCGACATGCGGTGGTCGAGCGCGGCCGCCGAGGTCGCCACGATTACGACGCACAACAGCAGTCGCACGCTTGGCAGCAGCAGCACGTACAACCCCCTCTTCCAGCTCTCCACCATGACGGCCACACTGGCCACCACCAGCCCCGGTAAAAAGCACCACAGCGGAAGGAGGATGACGCCCCACGACGGCCACTGATCGGGCGCGTCGATCTTGTAGCACCCAACCAGCAGCGAAACGAAGAAGGCAGCAGAGAGCAGGCCAACAATGAAGCACCCCGCCGCGACGTTGCCGATGATGATGAGCAGACTGCCCAGCATGCCGCCACTGTAGTCGCCCAGCTGCTTTAAGCCCTCGCGGCCAACCGTGTCGTACAGCCGGCGCTGCTGCGGGTTACTCAACACGCGGTGCGCCTCCTCAATCTGCTGGAACTGTTCCACCGTCGCGCCGGCGTTGCGGTCGGGGTGGTAGCGCAGGGCGAGGCGGCGGTACTGCTGGCTGACTTCCGCGGAGGTGCATTGGCGGTCCAGTTCCAGCACCTCGTACAGCACCCCGCTGCACGAGCGTGGCAGCATTACTCTTTGTCTTTCGAGTGAGTGTGAGGTGAGTATAAGTGGGAGAGCGAGAGGCGTACAGCAGCCTCTACAGAGTTCGGCTACAATATATATATATATATATATGTATGTATCGGTGGACGACAAGCCCTGTGAAGAGTCCTTGCAGTTGATATACAGCGGAGAGAAGAAGGGGGGGGGGAAAGAACAAGCAAACAAAGCACCTTCAGTAAAGAGGAAAGAAGAGGGAGAGACGACAGGGAAGAGGAAAGAAACGAAGTCGAAGAGGGAGAACGTTGATGCAGCCTCAGAAAAAGAGTCGGGGAGCGTAAATGCGGTACGCTACAGGCTTCTCTTCCTAACGCTGACGGGCTACTCATCGCTCCATGCGCAGGACAGTAGGTTTTGGAGTGTCCATGAAAGTTTTCTCTTTTAAGGCAAAGTAATGAAAACAATCAACGACGGTTTCGTATAGCTGTCCAGCAGTTGGTCTTGCCCCAGTCCATAGAGGCGCGTGCTACGGAGCACACCAACAGCCAAAAAAAAAAAACGTATTTCGTCCTCTCTTGATTAGTACGTTTCTTCCATTTGCGTTCTTGCTGTTGTGAGAAACTCCATGCACATCTCCACGTGGTTTCTTGACGCCGTCAAACTAGAACGGTGACGCCTTCACCCCCCCCCCCGTACTCTAC
>NW_015438380.1:322946-355440 GCF_001293395.1 Leptomonas pyrrhocoris
GTATCTATGCGTTCAGCGTCATCGATGGAATCGCCGCTTTTGGGAGAGGGGTGACATAACCGAGGTCATTGAGGTGAGTGAAACGGGCAGCAAGCGACGAACAACAGCTACAACACAAATCTAGCGGCGAAACAAACAAACCAACACCCAAAACAAGCGTAGCAGCAACAGCTACCAAAAAAACCCCCCATCTCTACTGAGGGAACGCAACCACAGCGAGAGGTGCACATCCACCCACCCGTTCACCTCCACTCCCACACGTCTCCAAACTTTCCAGAAAGAAGAAAATAAAAAATATGATTAACCAGAGAAGGAAAGAAAGAGATGGGCTTGTCGTTGCAATGGAGGTGCTAGCGTGCTGGCCAGAACAGAATCAGCAACAACACAAACTGCGGCCGCGGTATCTCTGAGATGCACAGGCATCAGAAATATGGCCATTTAGCAAACGAGAAATAAGGAGGGGATAAAACAAATACATATATTAAAAGAGAAGGATGGTGTAAAGGAGCTCAATTACAGTAAATGAATAAATAAATAAATAAATATATATATATATATATATATAGAATAAATGAGAAGACACGCACACTCACCGTCCTCTGCATCATGATAATGATGAATATCTGCTGCTGCTGCTGCTGCTGCTGCTGCTGCTGCTAGTAGAGCGTTCGATGTGGGGTGCGCAGAGCTTTGTTCACCAGCTCCACGCCGTACGCACTTACCTCAACTGTGACACCGTCCTCCCTCTTTTCCTCCTCCTGACGAGGCGCGGAGCCTTGATAGTCTGCGGTGCCCCAGGGCGACAGAGACGGCGCCGTGCTCGTCTCCTCGTCGTTACCGCTTTCACTGTCCACGGCATCTCCGTTTACCTGGGCACCCCGTCCGTTGGCCTGGTACGCGGGTGTCCCTTGTGACGGCTGGGGCTTCGGCTGCTGTGGGGATGCCTGGGCTGTCTTCAATGAAGTCGTCCTACTTGGCGTACGTGGCTGCGCCTTCAGGAGAGGATTGCTCACGTCGTGGCTGTTCGCGTGCGGCTCCTGCTCCTCGTACCCGTTCACCCCCGCCGCTGCACTGGCGCGGCGCGAGTCGCAGAACGAAGAGCGGCGGCCCTTCTCCATCTCCTTCTCCATCTGCACCGCTGCGAGCTCGTCGCGCGTGGGCTGTCGTTGCGCCATGGAGGCCACCGCGGTTTCTCCCCGAAAGTCGAGGCGCGGTGTGGCGTTCAGCGCGTAGAAGCCATGAATCCCCGCCTCCACCTCAGACGCGCGGCGGTAGCGCTGACTCGTCACGCGGCGCAGCTGACTCGTCGTCGTGAGGCGCGGTTCGATGTGCGGCGGCGCGGCGGTGGAGAGGCGGCGCTGTGCGCTGCGTGGGGCGTGCCGCTGGGCCGGCGGTGGCGGTGCGTGGAGGGGGGAGGGGGCGCGCGCTCCACTCGGCCTGTTGGGCGCTGGCGACGGCGAGCTGCCCCGGCGAGCGGGCCGAGACGGGCGGCCTTCCTCGTGTACCGAATTCACTTCTCCCTCCACCTGCAGCGACGCGCTGCGGTCTGCCGCGGCGTTCTCTTGGCGCAGCAGGTGCCGCTGCCGTTGCTGCTGCTGCTGCTGCTGCTTCCGTTTCGCGCGTCGCTCCGCCTGGACTTTGGCGCGGGCTTCGGCCAGCGTGGCCGCCTCGTACGCCGCCTTCGCCGCCGAAACGCTGTCGCGGCCGCGTAGCAAATCTGCATGGGCGCAGGCAGCGCCGTATTTGGAGCTACCCCGCGGTGTCCGCGGTCGACCGTGTGTGGCAGGAGCTGAGGAGGTCCCTTCTTCGCCTCTGCGTTGTTGGTGTTGCTGCGGTGGAGGTCCTCGACGTCGTGCGGCCACCACCGGCGGCCTGGGCAGGTCCAGCGGCGGGACATCAACGGGGCGTTGGGCGCGGGCACTGCGCGAGGACGCCGTGGCATTGCGGTGCTCCGTCGAGCAATCGTGCTCACGTCGTGGCGCTCCATTGTATGTCGTGCGACCGTTGAAGTCCACCGGCAGTTCCACCACCTTCTCTTCTCCGCCGAGTTCTTCTTGTACTTCATCGGCATCGCGGTCCGGCGGAGGCGGTCGCAGCCGACACGGCGACACGACCAACGGGCGCGCGGAGGCTCCATTGCGTGAAACGCGCGAGGACGGCGCGCGGTCGGCCATGGACGGATCCCTCGACCGCACCCACTCCCTCGCTGACTGCGCCGCCTCCAGCTCCGTGTGGTCGAGCCGGACGGGGGAGCGGAAGGAGCGGTGTCTCGGCGGTACCGGGAGGGAGGCGGTGATTTCCTCTTCCTCTGCTGCGGCTGCTTTGTCTCCGTCTTCTCCAGCTCCGCTGGGCTTCCTGGCAGAGGCGGGCAGAGACGGGGTTCGGCAGCGCACGCCGGGTCGCGGTGACTGCGCCCCTGGCCGGCGTGCGCTGTGACCGTTCACGACCACGTCCGGCACGTCGTCCAGCTCCGCGGCGTGGGCAATTGCCTGCTGAAGGCGTCGCTTGTTGGAAGGAGAGGGATTACGAGGGGACGGAAGAGGCGGCTGTTGTTGCCGCGACGCAGGAGCCCGTAGCTGGCCTTTGCAGCCGCTGTGCGACAGCGTAGGAGGGGTGGAGGCGGCGCATGTGGGATTGACCGAAGGGTCCAGCGGTGGTTGCTTCTGTTCCTCCTCGCCCTCATTGTGTTGCGGAGCGGGTGTTGATGCCCCCGCTGTCGCTTGCGGTGGCGGTGCTTTCTTCTTCGAAGCAGAGAGGCTACGCTTTGATCTCGGGGGCTCTACTCGCTGCTGCTGCTGGTGCTGCCGCTGCTGAGGTAGAGGAGAAACATTTTCTTGATCAGCACCTTTGCCAGCGGCGACAAGGGCATGCGAGGACGGCTTCCCTGCCGCTTCCGCTGCTGCTGCTGCTGGTGGTTTCACCTGGCCACTGTGACCTGCTGCCCCATTACTGTACTTTTCCTGCTCCGACGGTACGTCGCAGCTGCTACGGCGGCGACGCTGCGCCGACAAAACAGGAGCGGTGTCGACGAGGGCGGCGGTGGATGGTGCGACATCAAAAGGCGGCCGATTCGCCGATTTGGGTGGCTGCCGCGGTGATCGCTGCGGCGTAGGTTTGCGGACACCGCGAGCTGCAGTCGGCTTCGTTAAGCCCTCCGCTTTTTGCACCGGCGCCGCGGGGAATGCAGCCGCTGCCGGTGACGGCGACGACGGGGGCGGCTGCAGCGAACCCTGCACTTCCGCCGGCGTGCGTGTCGGCTCCAGCTCCCGCCTCACCGGCGACGTCGCACTCGACGGCCGATGTTCCATCTGCGCCGCTCGCGGAGGCGTGGCCGGCGGTGTGGTGGTGGAGCGCTGCAGCTGCGGCAGGGCGGCGGGGCTGTCCGCCATCGCCTCCGCCCAATACGTGGAGTTGCGCGGAGGTGATGGCGTGTGCCGGCCGGGGCTGCGTGAGGGGACCGGGTTAGATTCCCACGGTGCTGCGAGTGTCAGGGAGGGCACCGCTTTGTGTTCGTGTGCTTCCTCCGGTTCTTCCCCGTTCGCGGAGAGCGTGGCAGCCTTCAGGTAAGTTCTCTGCAATGGTGGCACATTTCTTCTCGGTGGTTGCCTGTGCTGTGGTGGTGGTGGGCGTCGGCGCAGCTGCTGCTGCGTTGGGAGCTGTGCCAGTGCGTTCTGTAGCTCCTGCCGTGGCGCCGGTGTCTCCTTGTGCGTTGCCGCTGCTTGTTGCTGCGGTGGTCGTCGCTCCAGCGGCGCTGATGGCGCGTGCGCCGTGTTTTGGTTCAGCTCCTGCTGGCTACGACTCGCCTCCGTAGAGGGGGTTGGCTTAGCTGCTGCTGCTGGTGCCGGTGTTTGCGAGCTTTTAGGCGATGGTGCTGACTTTGGACTCGCTGAACGCGCCGTGGGCTGCGGCGGTTCGTTGTGCGGGGAAGGGGGAACGGATGAGGCGGCGTCCGGAACGCCCTCTTCTCTTTCCCCTCCGATTATTGCCTCCGATGTGGTGCCCGTCAAGTGCGACGGCGCAAGACCTCCCGCACGACCCGGCGTTGCTGGTTTCTCCTCCACCTCATCCTGCGTGGCGACAGCATCCTTTTCGATGTTGGCGCTGCTGAGCGGCTCACGGAGAATGTCGACCAAATAGAGTTGCGGTAGCAGCTGGGAGTCGGGACGCGGTGACAGCCGGCCACCTGCGAGCGCCTGCGTTACTTCGCGTGCGCGTTGCGCCGTCGTGTCCATGCCCTGCTGCCGCAGCAGCACCTTCCGCGTTGCGTCCTCTGCGAGCAACTCCGCCAGCACGGCCTTCGCCCCCTCCTGCGTCAGACGGTCGTTATCCGTCAAGAGAAGGTGCTGCAGCGACGCCCACACCATGTCCGCCTTCACATCCGGGGAGTAGTAATTCAAAAAGGTGTTGCCGCTTCCGTTGCTGCCACTCATCGCGGCTGTCACGCCCACCACTCCGCCGCGCGCGGAGACCAGCATAAACGGGCGTGCGCGACGCACGGCGCGCAATATCACCGTCGTCGCAAACCACCTCGCCGCCTCGTCGTCGAGCGCGCAGCGGCGCAGGTCCAAATACAATATGGAAAGCCGCGGTGGGAGGGCACCGGGTGTGGCGCCGGCGGAGGCCTCGCGCAACGCCTGCACCTCCGGCGAGGAGGGCCACTTCGTGGGCGCCGCGTCGTCCGGCTTGCGCACAAACTCCAGCGCGGCGACGAGGTGGACGAGGAACAGCTTCAGGCACTGCGCACACGCCGCACGAGCCTCGTTCGAGCTCAGCCGGCCACCGATGGCGAGAGAGGGGTCAAGGATGAGGCCAATCGGGCACACCGGGCGCCGCACGGCACCGTCGAGGCTGCTCATACCCGCGCCGCGCTTCCCGTTCAAGGCTGCTGCTGCTGCTTGTGGCTCGTGTTGATCTAAATACGCGTAGATGGAACGCAGCACAGGTGCGTAGGTGCGGGACTTGGTGAAGGCGTCGAGCTCCGCACAGTTGCGGATCAGGAGGATGGGTTGATCTAACGGTGAGAGGTCTGCTGTCGACATCATGGAGGCAGCGGACGAGTCACCGGCAATTTTCCGCGCCGCGCCCGCCTCCACCACACGAATCGCAGGACAGTGCTGCACGACTGCGCGCGCGTTCGGTGAGGGCACCGTGCTGGGTGCCGCTCGTTGCGTGCGTATCACCACATCCGGCACCGGGGCGTCCGCCTGCAGCACCACAGAGACGTCGCTGCCCATTCTATATATATATATAAGTACGTCCGGTTAGGGGATGGAGAGGGAGGAGCACGAGGGCAATGCACAACAGCAGTAGCTAAAACAAAAAAAGGAGGCAACAATAGTCCGGCAGCAGGGATAGTATATATATTTCTTCTCCAATAGAATAAAAGCCAGTGCGAGAGAGACAGAGAGCGTGAGAATACGAAAGCCAAATTAATCTAGAACAAAGCACACGGGAGTAAAAGCTTGACAGCTGTCCACACACACACACACACACACACACGAATAGGGAGGGGGAGGGATTCACACGTGCAGGCACCGCTAACAAGTTTGTTTTTTTTTTAAGTGCTGTTAAATGCCAAAAGGAGTAAGAAGAAACAGCGGGTCAGGTCAGAACGGTGTGCGGGGGCCCCCACGCAAGACATAGGAACGACAAAAGAATAGTAAACAATAATAATAATAAGGTACCGTGACGGATGATGCGGGATAATCATATAATGGTGTCTAGTTATTCCCTTTATGGTATTAGTACGTACAAAGCCGACCTGCGTGCCTCACAGACATCGTCATCATCATCAACAGAATGAATGACGGCGTCAGACAGTCACACAATATACCAAAGAGAAGAATGTGAGTAAGTGAGAGGAGGGAGAGAGGCGGAGAAGGAGAGGAGAAAGAAAAGGCTGTTCGTGAGAGTAGAAAGTATGAAGAAAGAAGAGGAGGAAGCACGAAGCCAACACATCGGTTCCTCAGCTCCCACAGCCATTGCAGGGCAGAAGAAAGAGAAGGAAAATCTCTATGGTGTTGGGTGTTCTACGCGAACGAACAAGCAAGCAGGTCAGATCAGAAGAGGGCGGTCACGTATCAAACATGAAGAGCTGTGCTGATGCTTCTTGAACGAAAGAATAATGCTTGGCACAACTCTTCAGTGAACGTGTATAGTGAAAAAAAGAAAGAAAAGATTGTTCTTACACAGCAACCGAATGATACCCAACGAGTCTATACATCAACATGCACTATACATATCGGCTCTTCGAAAGAAAGAGAGAGGAGCTTCGAAGCACACACCCACACACAGCTTTGGCTGCACGAAGATCAGCAAAAGGAGAGCAAAGCACCGCCCTGAACCACGAAGCAGCACATCCACGCAAGCGTCCACGACGAACGTTGTGGCACGACAGCTGGACTCTCAACGAGCAACAACAGCGAACAGCCACAGCAGGCTTGAGAAAAACACAGTTGCTTGCATTCTTACTCGTTTCGTTGAGCTTTAGTACGCGTACTTGTTCTCGGTGAAGTGGGTGTGCTTACCGAAGCGCGACGAGCTCATCGGGTCTACCGGCGTCTTGCCGTGCACCGTCATCGTCTTGCCTGTGTGCGGGTTGCCAGTGTACACGGTGATCGGCTCATCATCCTGGTAGTCGGTCGCCAGCTCCTCCACCACCGGCAGTACCTCCTGCGCATCGCACATCGTCGCGCGGTACTCGGAGATGTTGGGTCCAAAGGCCCGACTGGCGTTGGACACGTTCATCTCCGACTCCACCAGCTGCCGCTGACGGGCCGCGTCGTTGGCGGCTTTCATCTCCCGCGCCGCCGCGAGGGCCTGCTCCATCAGCCGCTGACTGCGCACCCCCAACGCAGGCCGTTGCTGCGTGCTGACGTCGCCGTTCGTGGCGTTGTAGTCGACGTGGTAGGTAGAGTCGAGGTCACGCAGGTTCGGGTGCTGCGGATCGCACGTGAGGTAGGGCGTGCTGGTGTGTCCTCCGGTGTAGTGGCCATTCTTCTGCTGCGTAATCACCTCCGTCGTGACGGACGGGCTCCAGCCGGATTGCAAGAGAGTCTGCATGTGACTCGGCACGGCGCTCTGCGTGCTGTCCGCCGTTTGTTGCTGCTGCTGCTGCTGGGCAACTTGAATGGCAAGCAAATCGCGCTCCAGTGCGTCCTCCTCCTGCCAGTTACCGCACAAGACGCGTCGTGGGCGCTGCGGCGGCGGTGGAGGCGCTGCGCCTCCGTCGATGCTCTTGCTGGCGCCCTCATTCACTACGGTTGCAGCGGAGGAAGAGGAGGTGGCCAGGGTGGCTGCGTACTCCGCCGCGGTGGGACGCACGCGGTTGTACCGCCGCTCCTCGACCCACGTCCCACCAGGGCTGCAGGTGTCGATGGGCACGTAGGGCTTCTGCGCCTTACTCAGATGAGGATCCATGACGGGGGCAGAGTGGCTGGTCTTCGTGTGCTCGTTTACTTGTTTGTTGGTTGGGTAGAAGCGACAACAACGACAACGCCGCTAAGAAAAGGAAAAGGAAAAGAAAAAGGAAAGAGTCAGCACACGAGCAACTTTTCTTACTAGACACTGCGTCCGCACATGCGGACACAAGAACCAAGCAAAAAGGAGGAGGAGGAGGAGGAGGAGAGGCGGAGGTGACAGAAGAAGAAAAACAACAAAAAACACGAGGCGTAAAAGCCGCGCAAATAACGAAGCAATGACCATCAACAGCACCGTTCGTGTCACAATCTTCTGCTGAGTTCATACGCGCATGCAACGGCAAACATCGAGAGAGCTTTCTCAAAAGAATAAAAACATGCGAATAAAACGGCAGAGAAAAAGACCGGGATGCTTGACTGTTGAAAGGCAGAACACAAACAGACATACGCCCTTTCGATGCACAACCAATTATTATTTTCGATAACTTCCGTGTTGTCGCTGCTGCACGTCTTCGCGACACTCAGCGAAGCGGTGCAACGACGTTCTTCTTCTCCATTTTTTTCCTGCTGTTTGCTTTTAAGGCTTTAATGGTATTTTTGGGGATAAAATACTTAACGGGGGGAACCAAACAGAAACAAACAACCGTGATTAACGAAAACTTACTTCACCTTCTGCAGTGCAAAAGGCACTACGGTGGAACGGCCCTTAACACGAGAGTTAACATTAAATATATTAAAAACAAATAATAATAGTTATGAAAGAAACACATTCGACGGAGGCGTCAAACAGCCGAGGCCACGATCCACAGACAGAAGCAGCAAACAAATCGCCGCGGACCCCAAAGAAGACAACACCCCTCCGCTCAAGAAGGGGGTGGGGGCGGAGGGCGTAACACACGGTCACAAACTACGCCCAGCGCGCAGAGAGAGAGAGTGATAGAGCAACAAAGAGGGCGAGGAAAGCGGCGGGGCACGATCGGTTGTTTCTCACATTCTAGAGAGCGCAACGCACCTTGCCCATTTTTTTGTTTTCCTTTCTTCTTTCTTTCCTTCATGCCACCATCGAGTTCGTCCCATCTTCCTCAATCCAGCCCCTCACTTTAAACGGTTGCGAAGTACGTGCTAACAAACAAACAAGGAGGAGGAGGAGAGCGCCTGTCGAAACGGTCCGATGCACGCAGCGCGCGCGCACACACACATACACACACAAGCCAACTCAACGCACCCACTTCGGCAGCCGTTTGTAGGGGTTGTCGCTCTTCTTCTCCTTCAGCGGCTTGCCCTTCGCCTGCGCTCGCATCCGTTTCGCTTCGACGCGCGTGTTGACCAACCCCGTGCCGTCCTTTGACTTCTGCAGTTTGCCCTCCGTAATGTGCTTCGCCTTCGTCCCGAGCGCTGCGGCCTTCCTCTCCGCGCCGTGCACGACGCCGCTGACCATCTTGTAGAAGCGTGCGGCCTTCTTGCGGGCGACCTGCAGCTGCATCTTCCGCGTCGCAGCCTCCTGCTTCTTCACCTCGCCCATCTTGCGACGCAGCCGGACCTCGGCGGTCTCGTTCTGCCGGGCCGACTCGTGCGACTTGCGCAGCGCCTGGCGACGACGTGCTACTACCTCGTTCGTCGGCGCGTTCATCAAGTTCATCTCACGCTGCTTCTTCACCTTCAGCGCCGACAGCTTCGGCCGCTGCACCTCCTCGGTGACTTCCTCCGCCTCCCACGCCGGCTGCTTCCGGGCGTCGGCGAGCTCGTCGTCAGAAAGCGCGACGTCGTCAGCGGCGTCCATCACCGGCACCGCCACGTGCGCCTCGTCGTCGCTGTACTCCTCCTCCAGCGCCGCCACCTTGCCCTCCGGGTCCACCGGGGAGTAGGCCGGGTTGATCAGCTTGCGTATCTCGTGCACGCGCTGCGGGACGTAGCCGACAATCCTCGGGTGGTCCTTCTTCACCTGCTCCACCGCCGCGTTGTCCTCCGCGGCGTTCGTGATGGAGACGGAGAAGGGCGAGACGTGCGGGGGGAGCTCCTCGCCGATGCGGTAGCCGGCGACGGGCAGCACCAGGCGCGCGTTGAGGCAGTCGAAGACGTACTGCGGCTGCACGTACTCGAGTGTGTCGTGCTTCGCCATGCCCGGCGCCAGGGCAGGGCGGTCGACGATGACGTGGGTGATGTTTGACGGGACGTAGTCGGTCGCCACGCGGCCCCCGCAGGCGTTGATCACGAAGCTGATGTGCTTCGCCGGGACCTCGCGCGAGAGGTAGAAGGTCAGGCCGCGGAAGAGGCTGCGCGCCTTCTGCAGCTCTGCCTCCATCAACGTTTGCTTCGTCGCTGTCGCCCGCACCGTCTGCGCCTCGGCCGGGTTCGCGCCCACGTCAAGCACCGTCAGCGCCGCCGCGCTCGCGAAGTCCTCCGCGTTGGCGCGCGCCACCCCCTCTTCGTCCTCCGCCGCATTGCGGTCCACCTCGTCCCGAGCGAGATCGGCCTCCAGCTTCACGAGCACAAACTTCATCATCTCCAGGTAGAACTCTAGGAAGCTCAGCATCACGTACTGCTGGATGCCCGGGGGGAAGCGGTGGGCGTACTCGTGAGGGCACAGCCAGCGCACCCGCTCCCCCTTCACGATCGCCTCGTAGTAGTAGCCCTTGATGGAGATGAAGGCCTTTGTCAGCGTGTGTGCGCGTGCTACGTAGCGGGACCAGCGCTCGCACATCGCCTGCGCCCGCTCGTGCATGCCGGACGTCAGCGAGTGGTGCACCTCGATGGTGCTATCGGACTTGATTTCAGGACTAAGAAAAGCGTAGAGGTGGAGCATGGACATGGCATCGTCGATGTCGCGAACGGCGTCGATGAAGTACGGGTAGCGCTCTTTGATGGTCGCCACGAGGCTGTGGTGCGGCTTCACACGGGAGGTGTGCAGCGCCTTCAGGTCGTCCACCAGCCCCATCGCCTCCGCTCGCTTTATTTTCTTCTCCCACGCGCGGAAGGCCATCATCTTCTCCGCGATTTGGTCGCGCACCAACCACTTGATCTCGCGGGCGAGGTAGTACTGCTTTTCGTTACCGCTCTGCTTCTGCTTACTGCGGGCCAGCGCACGTGGGTAGATGCCTTTGAGGATGCACAGGCGACGGAACTGGATGGACTCCATTTGCAGAAGACGGGTCGCCTGCATGCGGGTGAGATACTTCTTCTTGAAGCGCTCCTTCTTGACCCGCTTTGCCCATGCCTGCTTTTTATGCGGCATTGCGTCGCCCTTCTATCTATTGTCGTTGTTGATGCGGTGCTGAAGTAGGGGCGCAGATGCGTGTGTGTGTGTGTGTGCTCTGCTGACCAAGGAGTGGAGCAAGATCTCAGAAAAATACGAGACGATGAAGAGAACAACACGGATGCGGGCCGAAGAACAATAAAAGAAGATATGGCACACGTTCTTGCTGAAGAATGCATGAAAAGGAAAAAAAAGGGCCGTTCGGAGTGGACGGTGCGCGCGTCGCCGGTAAGTAAGAGGAACCCAAAGAGGAACAAGCAGCAGAAGAAAGCAAAGCACACAGGAGAAAATGGCGGAGAGAGAGAAAGAGAGAGAGAGAGAGGGGACATCATTTCTTCTCTCTTTTTTCAAATGTAAGGTGCTATCACCCAGTAATAGAAAACAACCAAAACCAAAAACGCACGCTACAACATTCGACGAACACGGCTCGCCCATTCACCGTCGACACTTGAGAGGGAAAAGAAAGAATGAGAACCGATTCGCCGCTACACATCAGATTCAACTTACTTGGGGGGCACTCGTGCGAGTCGTTTGCTGCTCATGGAACACGCATTTTTCTTCCGCGCTGCTGTTTCTAGTTTGGTGTAGTTCACGTCAAGGTGTAAAAGAGAGATTCTGTGGAGAGAGAATAACGAAGCGCGTGCGCGGTAAACCCACGCGATTTATACGTGGCAAAAGATTCGCAGCGAAGCACACCCGCCAACCGCATTTCAAAACAACACACAAGAACACCGACAACGATTGCGATCAACACGCATGGAGTTCTTAGTAGCAAAGTATGTATATATAGTTCAAGGCAACGAACAATCGAAAGCACTCCCTCCCACAGACACACACACACTCAGGACAAGATACTGAAGTTGACGCAGTACTAAAAAAAAGTCACCTGAGAATACCCATTCCATCTCTCTCTCTCTCTCTTTCATATTTTCTTCCTTTATTGCTGTTTCGCGCTGCCTGCGTCCTCATCCCCGTCTGCACCTTCTGCTGCTGCAGCGGCGGCGAATTCCGCAGTTGAGCTCAACAGCTGCTTCGCCTCCTTCTGCTTCTTCTTCTCCGATCGCCACTGCTGCCGCTGCAGCTCCTCGACCGCCACGGACTCAATGCGCTGCTGCCGGTCCTGTTCACAGCCCGGGTAGACGCCGTCCTCGAACTTGCGATCGAGCAGGTTGCCATCGTCTACCGCCTCGGTGTCAAAGTGATAGGGCGGGGTGAAGATGGAGTACAGGAATGTGCTGCGGGCCTCCAGCGACGGGTAGTCATCACTCCAGTCGCTCATCGTCACAAAGCCCTCCATGGGGACAACGTGGTCCGTGTCCACCACACGACGGGTGAAGAGGACGCCGTTCAGGTGGTCCATCTCGTGCAGGGCCATGCGACCCCGCATGCGAGCGAGCTTCACCGTAAACTCCTTCCCATGCTCGTCTAGTGCGCGAATCCGCACCGTCAGCGGACGCTCAATGTAGTGCAGCATAAAGCCGCTGCTCGCACACGGCTCCCAGGCGAAGCCTGTCATGCCAGCGGCGCGCAGCTCGCGCATCTTCTCCTCTTCGTACTCCACCCACGGCACTCCCCTCCGCGCTGCATCGGCCGTCCACTCCTCCGCATCCAGGTTCACCGGATTAATAAAGACGGTGTCGTCGAAGAGGGTAAACATCTGCACATTCCAGCCGCTCTGCGGGGCACTCAGCGACGGGTATTGGTAGTAGTGTCGTGCTGCTTTGACCTGCGCGATGAGGTCAGCGTACTCGCCCTGCTGCACGCGGCGTGGGTCAAGGGGGTACTGCCGGCACCACAGCGAGCGCGCCGGCAGCTGCACAATTGGGTACTTCTCCTGCACAGTTTGCCCTGACACGTAGGGGCGGCTACCGTCTGCGAAGGTGGCGCTGCTGCTGCTGCTGCTGCTGCACGGACGGTGCTGCACACCGGTACAAGCAATGGCTGCTGCTGCGGTGGAGCATCTGTGCTGAAGGAGCAGCGGTGGCGACGCGGAGAGGGCGAGGGTAGACGATGCGGAGGAGTAGGAGGAGAGGAGAGGGGAGGCGCGGTGGCGGCCGCACTTTGATGCGCTACAAAGGCAGGTGGAGATGCCGGTTGGTTTTGCGGGGCGAAGGGCCGTCGCAGCAACGGCGGCTGCAGCCTTCGCGGCCGCCCCAGCACAGCGGTGGCGCATGGAAGTGCTTAGGTGGGCGTGTAGAAAGACTGGCGCTTCACGCGAAGGCGACGAACACGCGCAATGCGAGGCTAAACCTGCTGCTACAAATAAAAAGGTGGTGGTGCGAGGGGGCGAAGAAGGCTCTCCTCTGCTTTGTTTTGAGTGGTGAGGAGGCTGACACGAGTAATAGATCATGAAAAGTCATTACCAGAGTTGCAAGAGGGCGTCGAGGCAGGGAGAGCCGCGAAGGACGAAGGTGAAGATGAAGGGGTCAAGTGGGTGGCGGCACAAACGCAAACCTCTTTCCTTC
Organism: Leptomonas pyrrhocoris; assembly: GCF_001293395.1. NCBI lineage: Eukaryota > Euglenozoa > Kinetoplastea > Trypanosomatida > Trypanosomatidae > Leptomonas > Leptomonas pyrrhocoris. Next base: position 336,083 of record NW_015438380.1, read on the forward strand.
AAAGAAATACATACATATATATATATGCAGATTAGGTAGGCACTGTCGACACAGAAAACCCCCAACCACATGAACGGTAGAGGACGGCCCTTTTATTGCCCCTCCTCCCTGCAGTGGCGACGCAGCTCCTCATTACGCTGTGTGCGTGTTCTGCCTGCTGTCGAGTAGGCAGGTATATTAAAGAGTATGTACTCTTTCTCGCTTTTTGCATGAATCAGTGTTGAGTACTCGCTGCTTGGCAGTGAAGACGCACACGCAGCCGCGGTGTAAAAGAGCGGCGTCGAATCCGTGTGAAGAGGAAGAGGAGCAAACAGAAACACATATGCCCAGAGTTGAAGAACGAAGCTACACCGGCGACAGGGGGAATAAAACTACTGATTCGAAGAATTCTCCGAAGAGCTCTACAGCGTTGCGTGAAAAGGAAGAAGGTCGTCACCGCTCGCCCCCACTCACAAATAAAAATATTAATAAAGCCAAGACAACACAAGCGAGCGAGCGAGCGAAGAGCGAACAGCGGAACAAAATATAATAATAATAATGCGAGGCGCCAACGCGCCGATTTCACCCCCGAAAAGAGCAGCGACACACAAACCACCAAGAAAAAAACACGTCAACAGAGAAGAAGAAGGACAAGAACAGCAGTGGAGAAAGCAACGATGGGCGTGTGTGTGTGGGGAGACAGTACCGATGCGTATATATCTGTAAATGAAAGCGTCATCCATATCGGGGTTTCACTTCACTAGACACGATCATCACCAACCAATTGCAACACAGACTTCAATCATGATAAAAAGAGAAAGATATCTAGCTATATATATATATATATATATATCGCATACGTGAACTATGAAGAGAACCTTGGCAGAACAGCTACACATATGCACACATATGTATAATAATAATAAAAAAAATAACACGTCAATAAAGGAACGATGCTGATGTGAAGGAAGATAACCACACAAGGAGAAATGCAACGATGTATAGCCGTCCGCACCCGTTCCCACCTCCCGGGGGGGGGGGAGAGAGGTTGAAGAACGAGAGGAAGGAGGAGAGAAAGAAAAGGACCTTTTTTGTGGACTCCTCTCAACTCCACCGTAGCAAATCGCGCACATTCGTCGACATGTTTGCGTAGCTCGTGCGACGCATGCAGGTTGGAGAGACCCCCGTGGACACCCCCGCTGCCCGTTGCTGTGACGGGGAGACAAGGCCATTTGAAGACGTCTCCTGCTGCTGCTGTCGTGGTGGCGTGGTGTAGTTCGTTAAGATCCCCGAGGAGCCGAACCGGGTGTCCGTAATTTGCAGCACATTCTGCGGACGTTTCTGTTGCTGCAGCTGCTGCTCCTCCAGAAAAAGCTGCTGCTCCTGCTCCAGTTGCAGAAACTGACGGCCTTGCAGCGGGTCCAGCACGAACACAAAGTCCGTCTGCGTGCCGCACCCCGACACGACCGGTTTCTCACAGGGCCCACCCGCGTAGCTGCTGCTGCCCAGATGATCTTTCGAGCTAGCGGCCGGGGAACCGGCACCGCTGGCGCGGTCGTGCTGACGCGACGAGAAGGCCGAGGAGGAAGCCTCTGATTCTGGCGCGGAGCTACTCGCTGCACTCACCTCACTCCGCACGCTGCGCCCGCCGTGGCCGTGGCGGTGGCTGCTGCTCCGGCCGACGCTGCTCCGCTGGACAGAGGATGCCACCGAAGTGCCGAGGGTGGGTGTCGGGGTGGGGCGGCTGTTTGGAGGGTCCTCCTTCTGATCCTCGGAACGACGACTGCTCTCCCCCGCCTTCGTTTCTGACCTCCGCGACGACGCGACCGGGCTGGCAGCAGCGGCGGAGCGATGCGACGGGGCTGCGGAGGCGGCCGTCGGCGCCCCCACCTCCTCACCGGTCGACGAAGGGTCGTAATGCTCCTCGTGCGCGCTGGCCCCGTCCGTCGTGCTGCTGCTCGCCTCGCGTGTGTAGGCGTTGGAGGACGGCGCCGTTGATGGTAACGTTGCCGCATTGACTGCCGCTGAGGGTCTTGTCTTCGTTGTTGCGGATGCTGGTACGGCTGTGGAAGCTGCTGTGCGCGGCGTCGAGGGCGGTGGCGATGGCAGGGGAGGTGGGACATCCGCTGGCGCGCTCGCACGCGACGGCCGCTCTGTCCGGGGCCGCGCTCGCGTCGTTTCATCGTCTTTGTTCAGCCTGTTATTGTTGTTGCTGACGGTCGCTGGCGCAGCAGCAGTATCTGATGGCCGCTTCACCCGCTCGTCACGCTCGCGCGAAACGCGCGACGACACCGATGCGGGCAGCGTTGGGGCAGGCGAGGGAACAGGAAAGACGGTGTCCGGCCTGGCGCTCTTCGGTGTCTGCACCTCGGACGAGACGGCCGTGTTCGCAGCCGGCACGTGCGAGAGCTGCGGTGGGGGTACCGGGGCAGCTGCCGCCGTCGCAGCCTTTGCGGACGAGGACGGCGATGGGGCGGGGGTGCTCTTGTGAACACTTACCGGTGATGAAGACGTGGACCGCAGCGCAGCCGTGTCGTCCACCTGAGCGCCGGCGGTAGAGGCGGCGGAAGACGGCACCACAGAGGACTGCGCATTCACCGCAGCGCGCTCGCTCTTCTCCGTGGGGGCTGCGGAGTGCGGTGGCTGCTGCTGCTGCTTCTGCAGCCGCTCCTTCTGAGCTGCTGGCTTCACTGCAGGCTTTGCAGCAGGTGCACCCTCTTCCTTCTTTTCCCCTTGCGGCTTGCAACCTTCGCTCGTCTGCAGCCGCCTGCTCGTCTCCGACTTTGCTGTACTCCTGTTGGAGCGGGCTAACGAAGTTGCGTCTGGTGGGCTTGTGACCTTCGGCACCTTCGCGGCCTGCGCGGGCGGTTGCTCGTCAACGGGATTCTTTTCTCCTGAATGGCGGTCGGCGAATTCATCGGGCTGGACCGCCGTTGGCGCCTTGGCCTCTGCCACGGGGTCGGTGCCGCGCGGCGGTGCAACGACGCCATCGCTGGGGCTCTGACTCCCGCTGTTACCCCCAACGGAGGGCCGAAGGACCACCGCCTCCGCGGGCGGGCTGCGCGCGTTGTGCGATGGTGGATGCTGTTGCGACTGCGGCTTCTCCAACGCAGCAGCTTCCTGCTCTGGAGCCGCGACGACTTCGCTGTCTTCCGCTGGGCGATCTGTCTCTACGTGATCGGATGGCGCCTGCAGCGGTGGCGATGACGGCGTCACACCCACCACCGCAGCGGCCTCGGTTCCTCGCCGGGGTGACCGTCCGTAGTCGCTGTTCGTCGTGCTCGGAAACGGTGTGGGCTGCATGATCGCAAAAGACGTGGATGCCTGCGAGACATCGCGCGTCTGCTGACCGTCCAGTGACGATTGCGGAGGCGTACCCACCAAACCGGATTGCCGCTGCCGCTGCTGCTGCTGCTTGCTGGTATTGTTGCCTGGCCGTTCGTGCTCCTCAGACGGCGGTGTGTGAAAAAGATTAAGCGTGCCGGCGCCGCCCTGCTGTCCAATCTGACCGGTGCTCATCGCCGGGTTGCGTCGGTACGGGGCGGTGATGTCGCTGACGATGCGGCCGCGTGGTGGAGTGAGGCCGCCGGGACGCCCGCAGGACTCCTCGCCGTAGCCCCAAACGAAGTCGGAGAGCCCGGGGCTGGGCCGCCCCGCCGCCGCCGCCGCCGTCGTCGTTGATGGCCGCGGTGGTGGTGGTGCGTACACGAGGTTCTCGTCGGCACCGCGTCCGCGCTGCTGCTGCTGCTTCCGTGGTACCCGTGGTGGCGCGTACGGCTTCTGCTCCTTCACAAAGCTCTCGCCCTTAATCGGGATGGGCGCCTGGTGCTCAACAACGTCGTTGCCATCCTCGTCTTTCGTCATGGGGATGTCCGGGTACATGCCGAATAAGTCGAGCTGCTCCGGAATGCGGAACTGCCGCGTCGTCGGCCGGGTGCGCGTCAGCGGGTCGACCAGGTAGGTCTGGCGGAAGTACTCCTTGCGGTCCTCCTCGTAGCGCATGTCGAGGCGCCAGGTGCCCGGTGCATTAAAGGCGTGGTGAGGCATCGCCATAATCCGCTCCCGCTGCTCTTTGGGCAGGTCCATCAGCGGGTCGTGCGGGACGTACGCCTGCGGAGACGCCGTCCGGCGCACGCTGCCGCGTCGCTCCGTGTTCAGGTGGAACGGCACGATGGCGGTTGAGGTGCGGCGGGGGCTTGTGCTGGAGGGTCGCCCGCGCTGCGGACTACGGCCGTTCGACGATGCCGTCGTGACGAGGCGTCGCGCGCTGGCGGACGCGTTGGTGGAAGCTGGAGCAGCACCGTTCTCTACTGGCAGGCTTCGCCGACGCTGCTGCTGCTGCTGCTGCTGCTGCTGGGACTGTTGGTTGCTGTTGCGGCTGCTGCTCGACTCCTCGTCCTCCTCCTCCTCTTTTCGTGCTGCGGCGGGTACTTCTGCTTTGTCGTAGGGAGAGGAGCTGCCGCTGTCGCGTTGCACAGAGTACGGCACTTCAACCGCAGCGGCGGCGGCGGCGTTGCTCGTGGTGGTGGTGGCCGTCGTGCGCGGCGCCTCCGCGTGAAAGTCACTCCCTCCGTCCTGCGAGGCGTACGAGGAGCTGGAGGAGGATGCGGTGCGATTCGACCTGTGCGGTGCAGGTTGCTTCCCCGATGCTGCCTGGCCGTCCCCACTGCCATCCGTTTCCCTCATCGTACTTCGCCCATTCGCCGCAGGGAAGCCCGTGAGAGAAGGCAGTGCGGCAGGACGCTGCGAGATGTCCTTGTGCGAGGCGGGGCGGTCCAGCGCGCTGACCTCACTGGTGATAGAGCGCAGGTCATGGAGGCTTGCCTCGCCAAACGTCGACCCAGGACCGACGACGGAGGCCCGCTCGGAGCGGCGCATTGGCAGGCGAGAGCTGCGGGTACTGGCCCGGCTGTTTACCGATGCCTCGCACGGCGACTGGGTGCTTGGCATCACCACCGACCCCGCCACACCGTTTCCCCCGCGGCCGTTCTCCTTTTCACTCGCGGTGTCCTTTTGAGAATTGCCCTCGTGGGCGGACGGCCCGCCCGCCGGCGACGGTGCACTGTGGTGTGAGCGGTGACGGTGACGGTGGCTGTGGCTGTGGCTGCGGCTGTGGTGGTGCCGGGAGGAGCTGCTGTGGTGGTTCAACTGCATCCCCTTCATTTTGTCTCCGCCTCCGCCTCCGACCTCGCGCGGGGGAGCACCGTTTGGGGCGAGCTGAGAGGATCGGCGCGAGCCGCCGTTGCGGTGGCTGTGACTGCGGTGCTGGTCTGACGGGTGTGACGCGAGCTCCTCGCTCGTGCGCGAGGGGGCGGTCTTGAAGCTCTCGGACTCCATTTTCTACCTCTAAAGCAAATACTAATATTAACAATAAGCACAAATATAGAAATATATATATGTGCCAAACGCGGTGCGTTTCGGCGTCAAAAAATAATAGTAATAAATAGGCGTGTACACGGCAACGCGCGTCGATGGTGCGTCGACGATGGGTGAAGCTAGAACGAGAAAATTCGAAAATGAATAAGGGAAAGGGAGAAGGGGCTACGCGGTCCGCTACACAGCAGAGAGGAGGTAGTGCTAGAGAGACAAGAGGCCGATGAACATAAGCGCTCCGTGGTGTGGAACCCACCGTGCTGAAGTGGCGCTCATTACAACAAGTCAGACAGGCGCACATTTTCGGAGGCGAGAAGGACCCTTGCCTGCAAGTGTGTTGACTCTAGTATATGTGCAGACTGGTAGCGCGGAACGCGGAGGCAGCGAGAAATGCCCGCCGGCTTTGCGGCTTCGTGGAGCCATTCCAGCCCCCTCTTTTGCTGTTGTTTTCCTTGAAGCACACAGAAGGCCGCCATTCGGCGATGTACTCCCTCATGACGAACACACACACACACACACAGAGACCGAGAGAGACAGAAGGATCGTGCGGCTTAACACCTACACACATATATGTATATTACGCCTCTTTCTTTTTGGCTATGTTTCTCCGTTCACCTCAACGAGAGAAGCTCCGCTTCGTCGCCCGCGCAGACGCGTTGCTGCCAGCTCCGTTCACTCCCGCCCGGGCAATTAGCCGAGCGTGCGACGCTGCTGCTGCTGCTGCTGCACCACCGCGGACTCCGCCACTACCACCACCTCCCCCCGACACACCACCTGCACCGACACCGCCGCCGCCGCTGACGCCACCACCGCCGGCTCCAGTTTCACCCCCGCCCGCAGCTGCGGCACCAGCAGACGTCACTGCTGCGTTCGTCCGCATGGACGACACCGTGGGCGAGGTTGCCAACCCCGAGGTCCACATCAGCGCACTGAATTGACTGTCTAAGATGCTGTTGCCGACGGCGTCATGAACGTTATTATTGCTGCTGCTGCCGTTACTCGGCGTGGGCGAGAGCCGCTGCAAGGACAAGGATTGCTGCGACGATGTCCGCGGTGTTGCAGCAGCGGTGGTGGTGTTGGTCGTCAGCGCCCCACTCGCGCTAGGCGAGGGCGGTTGCATGTGGTAGGGCGCCGAGTGGGGCTGCAGCACGTCCAGCGGAGACGTCGTCATCCACTTCGAACTGGGCGACGAACTTCGCGTGTTCGTGGTACTTCCACGCGCAGCAGCGGCAGCCAAGACGGCGGCGGCCGCAGCGGGCGGACCGGCCATGCTGCCGTTGGTGCTGTTCGACTGCGAGGAGTGACGACTCGTGCTGGTCGCCGCCGTTGCCGTGCTGCTCGCGCTGGGCAGCTGCAGTGGTGCCGTGGGGGAGGCGGAGTGAGGACCGGCCTTACCCCGGCGCGCAGTCCCGTGAGTGATGGTGCTCCCCCCTCTCCCTCCGGCCCTCCCTCCACCCCCTCCAGAAGAAGAGCCGCTCCTTGCCGCGGCGTACTCAAAGGAAAACAACATCGGTACATCGCGGTAGCTCGTGGCGTCTGCGTTGCCGTACAGCGCCGCCGCCCCACGCAGGCGATCTACATCCAGGTAGAGCTGGCCATCCACGGCGACGACCTCGCCGTTGGGCACCGACAACATCCACGGCGCGGCCGCATGCGGGCGTGCATCGCCGTTGGATGCCCCCGCCGTGCTGTTCACGTTGCTGCTTCCACCGCCGTACATCGCACGGGACGCGTCTGACGAGGCCGACGTCGACGCCTTGTTCGACGCTGCCGCAGAGGCGAGGCCGGCCAGCGTCCCTGCTGCGGTAGGAAAGCTCGAGTTGGGGTGTGCGCAGGAAGGGGATGCGACGCCGCCGGTGACGGTCGTGGAAAGACGCAGTCGCATCGTGCTCGGCTGCAGCTTCTTCGGCTGCCCGGTGGCCGCATCGTAGAGGGAGCCGCCCCACAGCCAGGACGGGATGTGCGGCGGCACGAGCAGCGGCCCGGTGTAGTCTGCGATGAAGGACACCTCGTCCTGCTCCTCGCCGGTGAAGCGCAGGTGCTCGGCGTGGGCGGCGTGGATGTCCCACTGCTGCAGTTTCCGCAAGCCCATCACGACTAGCCCGGTGACGTGCCGCCCGTCGAGGCAGTGCACGTAGACGGGGTGGAGGTCGATGTTCATGATGAGCTGCAACGCCTCACTCAGCTCCGACGGCAGCAGCTGCACCTCGCCCTTGGCTCGCTCGGCGTGGATGTGGTGGAGTTGAATGTGCTCCGCCTCCGCGAAGCACTTCAAGTCGTAGGTCGGCGGCTCCGGGATGAGGGAGACGATGGTGCGCAGCCGCAGCCGCCGCAGGAAAGGGAAGTTGCGTAGAACGGGGTAGGCTCCGCGGTACACCCCGCTCTCCACACGCGCCATGCGGAAGGGTGGGACAAGACTCAGCGGCACAATCGCCGCCACCGCCGCGGCGGACGAGGCGGGCAAGTACAACTGCTGCTGCTGCTGCTGAAGGCTCAACGCCGCTGTCCACGCCACGCTACCTCCATCACTACTGGCACCTCGAACGTAGTAGGGGCTGAGCCCGGTAAAGCCGCCCTCGCCTGTCCCCCCGCCCCGCCCACACACGCAGCTGAGACGCTGACACAGCTGGCAGGTCAGCGCGGCTTCGTCTTCGTAGCCGGGGTGGGAGTGATGGCTGAGGTCGAAGGCCGCGAGTGGCGTGTCAGGCACGCCAGGCGTCGAGGTGCTCACGGCGAAGCCCGGCCCCGAGTTGCCGTTGCTGCCAACGCTGCTGGCGGTAGGGTGATTCACCGCCGCGCCGGTGAGGGTCGTGAAGGTCGAGTGGCTGGCACTCCCACCAGAGCGGTGCAACCGCAGCCACGGTGCAGCAGATGGGTAGGTAGAGTTGGGCTGCGTGTACACGGGCGCGGAGGGCAGCGACCCCCCGCGGACAGACGACGGTGGGCTGCTCACGCTGCTCGTGTGGTTCGGCGGATTCATCGCGAACCCACTGCCGACAGCGGCGGCGGCGGACTGCTGCTGCGGCGGGGGCGACGCTGCGGAGGGGGCAGTTGCCGGAGTGGTGCGACCGACATGCCCGCTACTGCCCTCCGAATCGGGCAGCAGCTGCAGCGGCGTCGTTGCTGACATCATCATCCCTGCACCTCCGCGAGCGCCTTTCCACGATGACGCCGAAACGGATCGGACGTAAAAGAGGGGGTTGACGGCTGCGGTGACGTTCGCATTGGCACTCGAGCCGGCCACGTTGAGGCTGTTGGCGGGGGAGGAGACAGCGGAGTGTGCTGCGGCTGCTGACCTGGCAGCCGAGAGGGAAGAGGAGGACATGACCGGGGCAAGCGGTGGAGAAAGGGCAGGGTCAGGCGGCGAGTGCTTCGGCGGGCCTTCGCCGTTGCGACCACGACCGTGCAGCGACATCAACTGCGGCGGCTGCGGTGAGTGGGACATCCGCTGCGGCTCCAGTGCGGTGCTGGGAGAGGGATGAGCCGCCGCCGCTGCTGCCGCTGCCGCTGCGTGGGCCATTTCGCCGTAAAGGGCTGCCGCCGCATCGTGGGCGAGGGAGGGGCACAGACGCTGTGCAGCCGGCTGCTGCTGCTGTTTGTGGTGATTCGACGGTGAGCTCATTAATCTTTGTTGTCATAGTATTATAAATACTATTTTTGGGGAGGGAGAGGTTTTTGTCTGCAGTACATAGTAGGCAAACACACAGAGTCCACCGTGCATCACCAATGCGACAGAGCAGGCGGTGGAGGAAGCCGCACGGGACGGACCGTATTCTCGCTTTCTCTGTTTTGCTGTTCACCGCAGAAAGATATCACAACACGTACATACATACAAATATATATATGGAAGTGTTGACAAAAGAAAAGCCAGGAGGAGAGTAAAACAATGATAACAATAGAAAACGAAGAACAACGCCCACTACTCCTTTCCTTCTTTGACGCCGGTGCGTGTGTGTGTGTGCGGAAGACGGCAGTGGCAATTCCCCGCAGAGACGCGGTGAGGACTCCGCAGAGGAGGGAACGGGCAGACAGGAGAAAACGGATGGGAGCAAACAGAGGGGAGGAAATACAAAACACCAATGAAGCGCGAGCATATAAATATATATTATTGCTTCCCTGAGATCATGCGAGATAGCAAAGCAGTGGATGGAGTACTAATAGACAACGACACGTCTTGACCATCTGTGTCGTTGGGTGTTCCCGTGGGGCATCCGTTTGACCCAACACCGTGAGGGACCCTCTCTCCCCATCTCCTCACGTTCACAGCCGCGAAGCATCACCGCTGCGTTCTCGACCTCTTCTCGTGCCTGCAGTGACTCAAGTGGCGTTTGGTTTAGTATTAATCACGTAACGGCGACAACCAGGAACAAGAAGAATCGAAGAAGAACCCCCTCTCCGTCGGCGAGGTTTATACAAACAAGGACCGCAAAGAAGAAGAACAAGTAACAAAAAGAGACGAAGAAGAATGCAAAGGGCTGAACCCCTTGTCAGCACCTTCCCGCCCCTTCCGTCTCCCTCCTCCCCGGGGTCGCTGTTCACCACCAGTTAAAATCGATCAACGACCGATCGAAGCTGAAGAAGACTGCGCGAGCAAAGGCGAACTCCCTCCAGTTATAGACGGCTTATTCCGAAATGAATAAGAAGGAGAAAGGGAGCGCTGTGGCACACTCGCCTCAACGAGGCCTGAAGCAAACGAAGGCGTGTTCCGGCGGTTCATCTTCCGCACTGCACGATCATGTTGCGTCTCCCTTACCCCGTTTCATCATCGGAGCTCGAGCTTTTTCTTCTATCATCGTCGTTTCCCTCTCCCTCTCGCTCTCCCCCTCCCTCCGCATTGACAGCGAAGAAGACACCGCCGCGCGCTCTTGAACGCTGAGGAGCTGCTCTTCAGCTTCTCCCCTCACCTCCATGTTTCTTCGAACAAACAAACCAGAAGAAAAGCACTCCCGTGCTTCGCGCCTCACCTCCTCTACAGCGTCGCCGTCAGCTTATCCAGGCCGAGCATACGCGTAGGCAAGGCCCAGAACAGATACGCCATGAGCGCCCCACCAGTGGCAGCGCCGTGCTCCTCCGGCTTAGTGGTGAAGATGCGCCACACGTCAATCACCATCACGAAGGCCGTCAGCACAAGGAACGGGATCGGCGGCTGCTGGATGAAGTTCAAGTGACGGAAGATGAGGCCCTCGATAGCGATGAGACCCATGATGAACGGGTTCGGCCCGTAGCACCGACCCCGCACCTCCAACTCGTCCATCCCATAATGCAGCTCGAACTTCTGCCGTGCGATGTGAATGAGGCTGCCGCCCAACGTGCAGAGCATCGCAAAGAAGGCCATGCGGGTGTTGCCGAGGAAGCCCAGCATCGTGTCACCGAACTGCCAGAGCAGCCAGCAGTCGATCAGCAGCTGCAGGAGATGCTCCTGGTAGAAGGCGTTGGTGAAGAGCGGGTAGATGCGCGTCCAGTTCTCGTGCGAGAGCGTGAAGTGCTCGACGATGAAGTCGCGCCAGTCGTCGTTACCGAAGTTCATCACAAAGTAGCACAGCACATTCGCAAGGAAGAGGATCATAACGATGTTGATGGTATGGAAGGGCGGAGGAAAGGGCAGGTAGCCAGGGCCGGAGTTCATGTTGAAGGGGTCCTCCTTGTCCCCACCGCCCTCCTTCCGCTCCTCCTCTTCCTCTCCCTTGTAGCGCTCCAAGTTGTTCACGCCCTGTAGCTGCCCACCGGTGCTCTCTGACTTCTTCGGCGAGTGCGTTGGACGCGTCGGGCGCATCGTGCCGTAGCAGCGCTGCGCCGCAAACAGAGGAGCAGCACATGCGCTGTTCTGGTGGCCAAGTCGGCCGCTGGCGTAGAAGGAGGTGCGGACCGGCACGACCCCCACGCGCAACGTGCTCGGCAAGGCGACGCCACTACGAAGAGATGTGCTGGTCAACAGCTTTGATGTTGCTTTGGCTGGGGTGTGCAACGCACGTGTGGCCGCCGCCGTGTTGCTGTAACGGTAGCTATGGATGCCGCTGCACGTCTGTGACCCCCGCAGGGCGATGACGGAAGCAAGTCGGAGCGACGACGCGCGAGTCAGCTGTGCCAGCTGCTGCGATGCTTGACGCAGCATGAATGCGCGAGTGTGTGACATCTCTCCTGCTTTTATATATATATATATATATACTTCTGTTTCTTTAACAGTAGTTCTTAATTACACCGTGTATCAACACCAACCATCAAGAGGAAAAATTAGAGGAAAGGAGGAAGAAGAACGAAACCGGCGACAGCACAGATTTTCGCCGAGAGAGCGATTATATATAAGAAGGTATCTGTGAGAAGGGCACTGCGGCGAGGGGCAAACGACGGCGCCGAGACAAACCAACCAAACAAGCAAACAAACGGAAAGGCCGCGAATTGGCGACCGTCGATGACAACACAGTTGAAACAACCAGCAGCGACAACACAACGGATGTCGACAAGGGTGAGTACCGCCTCGATAGTACGAAGTTTGAGGAGGAAGGGGGAGGGACACCCGTCCTTCTAGTGGGCAGTTGGTTGTGAAAGGGGAGTCTCGAAAGGCGCAAGGCGCAACACAGGTACAGCTATTGTCCGTGTCCACCGTGGTGTGTGTGTGTGTGTGTGTGTGTGCCGGCTCCGACTTATCCAAAGAAGAAAAAAACACGAGCAGCGAGCTGATGAAGTACAGCGTTACGTCGAAGGGAGAAAGAAGGGAAGAAGGGAGGTGGTGGAGGGGCGGAGGTGGTGCTGATGAAATGAAACCCACACGATCGAGCCGCGCGTCGCGCCGAAGCGTTGCGGAGAATAAAAACCTGTTAAGTACACATTCGAGTCACCTGCGAGCAGTAGAGGGCGTACAAGGTAAAACACAGCTAGCTCGCCTTCCCTTAGAAGGAAACCAATGGAGAAGATCTTCTCGCCAAGTAGGTGTACAGCGAGAGTCCGGGAGTGCAGCGAGAGTCCGGGAGTGCAGCGAATCCCACTGGAAAGCGCGGCCGCACACAGACAGGACAAACAACGAAGAAAAGAACTATCGCGTCAGCTAACACCCCCACGCGTCTTTCTTCCGTGTGTGAATGTGATCCTACGTGTGTTTATCGTAAGTGAAGATCGTACGCGGACACACAGGAGAACAACACCATGCGGCACACCTCACAACTAAACGAACTACGCACACGCACACCAAACAACAGCAACTAAGTTCCGCGCCAACACTCTTGCGCCAGAGTGTCTCTTCACGCATCTCCCTCCCTCCTCGTTCTTCACCTTACGCCTCCCCTTCCGCAGCGTGTTGTGTCCTCTGCAGCGCACGCCGCCGCTCCTCCAGCAGCTTCTTCTCCAGCTGATCGCGGTGCATCACGTCGCGCAGACGCATGCGGCGCAGCTGCATAAAGTTCATCTTACTGCGCAGGCGCGGATTGCCGACCGCCGGGCCGCGACCAAAGGTGGGCGGAATCTGCGATGCCAGGTCACGGAAGGAGACGTGCTCCGGCACGCCAATCAGCGCCTTCGCCTCATCCAGGTCCACAGGATCCACACGGACAAGGTGCCGGACCCGCCAGAGCCGCTTGCGGACCTGCGGGATGTCCGGCACGATGGTGGTCTGTCCCATGAACTCCAACCGCAGCTCGCGCAGCATGCGGTTGACCTCCCACGAGAACTTGAAGGGGTGATCGACGCAGGTGACGATGAAGACGTTGCCGACGCGGCGGTAGGGGCCGGCGACGATGGCGGAAGGGTTTGCTGGCACTGCGGAGGCGGAGGGGGGAGCCGCCGTGGGTGTAACCGTGGAGTCGGCCGCGGCGAGGCAGCTGCCGCTGAGGTGGAAGGCGCGCGCCGCGGTGCGAGGGCACCCAATCATCCTGCTCGAGGACGCCATCGCGGGGCGAAGGAGACGATACATCCTTCAGCTTTGCTATCCCGCGCTGATGTTGGTAAACAAACAAACAAAATAGGAAATCCCTCTTCTTGGAGATTCTTCCTTGCGTTCGCTTAAGCGTGGAGATGAGCGAGTTATACGATACGCGACACGAACAGCAAACGCGTGATGAGAGACGCGGAGGTGTGGGCGTGTGTGGGTGGGACGCACTGCAGCCCCCGCCCGCAGTATCCGTACAAGAGGAACAACAAGGGAAATAGAAACGAGTAGAGAGAGGGGAGGGAGGAAGGGAGGACGAAGTACAGAAAAGGCAGCGCACGAAGATGAGCGGCAGCAACAGCGAAAGAAAAAAAGAACCGGTACTACCTAAAAGGATAGTTCTAACGTTCCCCGCTTTGCAGCGCAGCAACACGCTTATGCAGCACGATGAGGCGGTCCACGTAGTGCGCGCCGAGCGCTTAGTTCCTCCTCTTCTCTCCACGAAGCGACGGGGCAATTCATAGGCCTTGCGTTTATTTTTCTTACTGTTGATCCCTCTTCCCGGATTTTTTGTGGCTTGTGTGTGTGTGTGTGTCTCTCTCTCTCTCATGCAGCAAACGTTGTGTGTGTTTTGGGTTGTTTTGAGATGTACAGACGATAAACATCTGCAGGCGCGTTCCATCGAGCGTGGAGGCACCACCACCATCACCACCGCCACCATCACCGCTGTTAAACAGAAAGAAAAACCGACGACGCAGACGCCACGCGGAAAAACGGTTTATATATATATATATAAATGAAGAGGAGAAAGTGGTTATCTACAAGGGTAAGTGCTCCCTGCGCATACTAAGTAGGAGCAAACATCGTACAAACGCCCACAAACAAAAGGAAAGGAGATACAGAACTATGAAGGTGTGCTCATTACGATGAAACACGCACGATGTGGAAGAAAGGAAACGAAAAGAAAAAATAAAATGACAACGACGACAACAACAGTCGATAAAATACAGGCGAAAAGAATACGGCTGACAAAGGCAGGAAAATACGCTGGCGGAGGTTTGAGTCCGATGCCGCCGCTCGCCGCCCCAAATACGGAGCTGACCCAGACGAAGAAAGGTCAGCACTACGTTCCCTGGTTGCCGCTGCCGACCGCAGAATGCTACGTACTTCGTCAGGTCTCCCCTGCCTTTTCTTTAAAATACCGAGGACGTGTGCAATTGGTGTGGTTCCCATGAACGACAGAAGAGAGAAAAAGAAGAAGACACGAGAGAAGGAGAGCACGACGAGAGAAAATAATAATAATAATCCGTTTACATCTCATCCGTGTACTCCTCATCGTAGCGGAGCGATCCCATTTCCGCTACGCGCTGACCGCCTCCGCGCTGGTTCTCGGCCTCGTGCACATCACACTGCTGGTGACTCTCCCAATACCCCTCCCCATCCTCGCCCCCCTTGACGCTATCGCCGCCCTCGCCGTCTTCCTCGACTTCCTCGTCCTCCGCGTAGCCGTCTTCTGCATACACGTCGTCACCGAGCTTCAGCACAAGCGGGCCTTTCTTCACGAGGTCGTCCGCCTCTTCCACCTCGTCGCTGCCGCGCTCGGAGACGGCGACGGGTTGGGTGTCGGTGTCACTGTCGCTGTCACGCGATGCCGCGCTTGGCGCCGGCGCGTAGTCCTCCACGTAGTCCTCCGGGCTCGCCGCTGCTCCTTCACGCTCATCGTTCGCTGCTGCTGCTGCCGCTGCCGCCGCTGATGCGCAAGCTGCTGGTGGTGGTGGTGGAGGTGATGTGCGCGCGCGATGCTGCGCAACTAGTCTTGCCCTCTCCGCCGATGCGTTCTGCTGCTGTTGACGGGGCTGCTGTGGCGGTGGCGGCTCACGTGACGTGCCGCGCGGGGTGTCCTGCGAGCCCTCATCATCGCCATTGTTGTCCTGGTCTAAGAGAAAGCGCCGCACTTCCGCGCCGGCGGAATCGGACGACGTGTTCTTCGTGTTGCTATTGCTAGCACGGTGCGAGTTGGCTGTGGGGGCGGGATCGTTGTTAGTGTCTGGCGCGCTGCCTCGCTGCGTCTGCGCGTTCGCCGCGTCGGTCATCGAGTCGTACTCCTCCTCCTCTTCCTCCTCTTCCTCCTCTTCCTCTTCCTCCTCTGATGAGTACAACGCATCGTCGTAGGCGGCTGCATCGTCGACGTCGACGTCTTCTCTGTCGTCGCTGTCGTTGTCATCTGCGTAGGGTGACGGGTACAGCTCCGCCGCGGCGCTGGTTGTGGCTGGAGCTGAGACATCAGTCGGCGGTGGCAGCGGTGGTTGTGGTTGGGAGGTATGCGGCGTTACAGAAGAAGGCTTGGAGGATGACGGCTGCTGCTGCTGCTGTGGAGGCGGCGGTGGTAGTAAAGGCTGCTGTGCAGGACGGGCATCAGCGACCGGGTTGCGCGCGACTGCCCGTTCGCTGCGGTGACTAGCACCGTTCTCACCTCCTTTGCTTTCCGCTCGTGGCGGTTCGCCCGACGCGCCAGACGAAGGCGGCGGGGGAGGCGGAACGGAGCCGGGTGGGTTGAACTTGCTGAAGCGGCCAGAGGTGTAGCCCAGCATGCTCGGCGTGGTGCTGGCGACGCTGCCGTCTGGCGTGGTCTCTGCGGAAGACGGGTGTGCGCGTGGCGGCGGGCTGTCTCGCAGGGGCTGCGACGTGCGGCGCTGCGACGGAGGTGGCGGCGGCGGAGGGCGTTGACGCTGCTGTTGTAATCGTTGTTGAGTCGATGAGGGTGGCGGTGGCGGTGGCGGTGGTGGTGGTCGACGACTCGCCTGCGGAGGACGTTGCTGCTGCTGTTGAGCGGCTGGTTGCGGTGGTGGCGGCGCGGCGTACTTCGCTTCCGTGTTCGGTGTGTTGTAAGAGTTGTAGTAGTCGTAGTTGCTGTAGTGGTCCTGCGTGGTGCCGAACTCGTTGTTGCCGCCGTTAGGCGTGTCTTCGATGTAGGGGTTGGTGATGTACGGCTGCGATGCAGAGCGCGGCGGCGGACGCGATGGCTGTGGCGGCCGATCCGGTGGGGCGTGCGGAGACGGACGTTGGCCCGGCCCGGCGTGCAGCGGCGTCGGCTCGGCGGAGTTCGGGTGCTGGTGACCCCGGCGGCGACCAGCCGCTGCTGCCGTTGCGGCTACAGTTGCCCGCGTCAAGTCTGGCGGTACGAGTGGCCGCAGCGACGATGATGACGTGGCCGTAGTGGCCTGTGGGGCAAGCGGCGGCATCAGCGTCCTCGTTGGAGAAGCCCTTAGTACTCCTCCTACTGCTGCACCGGCAGGCGCGATCGCCGCCGTTGGCAGGGAAGTTCGCCGGTTCTGGTTTGTGCGGCGAATAATTTCCTCGTACAAGCCCTCTGCCGGCCCGCGGCGTGGCCTGACATCGCCGCCCGCCGCCACATTTGACGGACCTTTGCTGTGTGAAGAGGACGGAGATGACTCTCGCCGCCGTGCTGCTGCTGCCTCCGCTGCCGCTGCCGTCCGTCGATCCTCTTCTTCTTCTCGCCGGCGTCGCTCACGTTGGCGCTGCGACGTGGGCGGCGGCTGAAAGACGGTGCCCTCGACAAGCTGCTTTCCGGTAGCCATCTGCTGTGCGTGGCGCTGTAGTAAGTACCCGCCGGCACCCCCGTCCGCCGCCTCGTCCATCACCGTCTCACAAACGGGGAACGGCAACGATGACACGTCGGCGTCGTCGCGATGGCGGTGGGTCTGCCCTTTCCTCAAAATGCTGGGCGACGGCAGCTGCGTCAGGGCCGCGCCGGTTGGGTCACGCGTCGTTGCGACAGTCGGGCGGTTTGTCTCTCTCGCCCAGCGATTGCCGTCGTCTAGCACAAAGGTCGGACGGGGTCCACCGCTGTTTTTGTCTGTGCCTGTGCCATTGCTGTTGTCGCCCGGCTGACCCGCAGACCCGCGGCGGCCACGTAGCGGGTCCCCTCCCTGCGCACTCGGGCGCCGCAGCAGCATCGGATAGCGGCCCGCCATCCTGTCCGCCTCGAGCGTGTAGTTGACCGGGTCCAGGAGCGCTTCTTGTTCTGCCGGCGTGAGGCCGCCGTTGTCGGTCGGGTCCGGCGCATCCGGGTTATAGGTCTCGCTCGGCAGCACGTAGCGCACCTTCCTGCTCGCCGTAGTGAGAGTGGTGGTGGAGACGCGCAGGGTGGGCGGCGGCCCGGCAGGTGCGACGCCACCGCTGCTGCTGCGGCCATCTCCGTCTTGCCGAGCTAAGGCGGCAGGCGAGGGCCGGTGGTGCAGGACGGCGCCGCGGCCGCTGCTGTGGTGGTGGTACCGCTCCTGCGGAAAGGCCCCCTTGACGGCGTCGGAGGGGGGCGGGTGCGCGGCGACCACGAGCTCCACCCCGCTGCGCTGCGCATGTTGTGGCGAGGGCTGCTGCTGTCGTGGGCTGTAGGATGAGGTTGCGGTGGTGTCGACTTGAGGCGGTGGCGGTCCGGGAGAAGGACGCGACGGCGGCTTCGGTCCGACGGTGCTCGCTCGGGAGCTCGGCTGACCGGCGGGGGTGTCGGCGTAGCGGGGGTTGTGGCTGCTCCGCTGTTGCTGTGGCGGCTCCTGCTTGCTCTGTTGAAGATATGCACCGGACAGCGACATCGCATTCCGCGACGGCGCAGAAAGGTTGGTGGAGGTCGAAATATTGGAGAGCGAGATCGGCGCGATGGCCTCCCGCTGCACTCGCGGTGGCGGCCCACGCGGGTGGCTGCTGCCAATTTGGTTGAAAGACGCTCTGCGCGGCGGCACTGCTGGACCGCCGAGCACGTCCTCCGCCGCCGCCGGCACGACACCGTTCTTGTCCCTCGACGTGTGGGAGGACAGCCGGCTGCCTTCCCACGCTGGGCCGTCGCGCGTCACGCTCAACACCGTGATGGACTGCCGGCTGGTGCGCACGTCCTGTGGGTCCGCACGAGCGGGGCCGACGTGCGGGGAGTTCGCATTTCGCTGTTGCGGCCTCGGCGTGGAGACGGCGTTTGCTAACGCGACAACCGACACGGGCCGATACTCGGCGAGACTGCCGAGCAGCACGCCACTCGGCATCCCGCCATCACGGCTGCTGCTGTGCAACGGGCCATTCCCATTACCACCGCCACCTGCCCCACGCTGACCGCTGGGTGGCAGCGGAGACGCAGAGGACGTCGTCTGCCCCGTCGCACCTGCGCGTCCGTGCGCGCTGCCGTTGCTTGCGCGGCGTAGCTGCATGGTTAGGGTGGTGCTCCCATTCAAGTCCAATTCCGGTCCCGCGAGGCCGCCGCTGCCTCTGCGGGCCCGCTTGCCGTCGTAGGAGACAGAGCCGGAGGTGCTCACGTCGTTGGTGGATGGGGAGTTGAATTGGTGTGGCGCACGGACACCTCCGTTGCTGCCGCTGCTGCGGACCGGCACGAAGCGCTCTGCGCTGGCTGCGGGAGTCGTTGACGCGGTAGTGGGGTAGCGAGGCGGGTACCCGGCCCAGGCGCCGCCGCCCGCTTGAGGGCGTCCACCCTGCGAGGAGTTGACCCGCATCGCTGACATCTTTCTCCTTTTATGTTTTGCAACTGAAAAAATAAGATGAAAATGATGAGGAGGACACACCTAGAAACAAAGAATTACACCACTTGCAGACAGAATAAAATACACGAACGGTCCGCAGCGCGCTGCGAGTACGGATTAGAGGACGCGGCTCCAACAAGGGGGGGGGGGGAAGAGAGGGGAGGACTTGACTAGCAGACGTGGATTGTCCCTCCGCTGCTGCTGGCCTTGACACCGTTGCCCAATCCTCCCTCAAAAAGAAAAACGAATGATCAGGTCGGAGTATATTTTTGTGGGTAGGAGTTGACTTGAGGTGTTCTTCTGCGTTGTCTTCCGCTAAAAACCGGCTGCAAACACAACACCAACAACTAAACTAAGGAACAACAGCACGATGCGCCGTCGCGTGCCGGTGGATGCGGTGGTGTAAAAAAGAGCTGCCTCCTTTTGTTTCTTCAAGAGAAACAGAGGTCACTAGTAAAAGTACAGAGGAAATCAATAGTAGTCGAAACGATGAGGCCCGCCGGAGAGCACCAGGGGGCAAAGGAAAGATAAAGAAGCTAACTAGCACCCTACTATGTGTGTGTGTGTATATATATATAATCGTTTAAGAACGTACAAAGAAGAAA
>NW_015438380.1:356208-362986 GCF_001293395.1 Leptomonas pyrrhocoris
ATATATATATATATATATATATATATATATATATATAATTAGAGCTCTGCGTTTTGTGCTCCTCCCGAGAAGCGGACGAGCTGCTGAAAAAAAAAACCAACAACGGAAAAGAAACACGATGATTTAACCCACACACACACACGCACCGCCACAGCGACGGCGCCTACAAAATATATATGAATAGGGGCTCACAGAAGCTGGAGAAACATATTGTTAATTATATATATTCAAAATTTGAGGCACCGCGACTCGCGCTGCAGATCGAGAATGACCTCTTTCTTTTCATATTGGTGTTGTTGCTTGTTTGCGCTACGCATCCTCACGGTACTGCCGCGCCACCTGTGGCTCTCCATCGTCTTCGCTACTGCTGTCGTCCTCGTCGCTTCGGACCAGACGCTCCGCGATGGTGCGCGTCACGGTTGTCGTGCGAATCGTCAACACGCCCCCGTAGTCCGTTTCGTGCGTCTGCGTGTCCGTGTACGTGTCCTGCATGGTGTACACTGCCGAGTTGACAGCACCGTCATCGTCCATGTGCTGTGCCTGGTGTGGCGTGGCGCGCGGTGACTGCCGCTGCCGCTGCTGCTGCTGCTGCTGCTGCTGTGGTGGGGAATAGTAGGGACTCTGCTGCGATGGTCGTATCTGCTGCTGCTGCGGCGGTGGTAGCGGAGCAGGAAGAGAGGTCTGGGAACTGTGGCTTACTCGCGGTGCGGCGTTTACGGAAGAGTGATGCCGACGGCTCGTAGGATCCACCGCGTTTCGGTTGTAGTCGTCGTCAGCGTACGCCACCGCGTCGTCCTGCGAAGCGCCATCGCAGGCGTATGCGTTGTAGTAGTCTGTCCGGGCCGAGGTGTTGGGCTGCGCGGGAGGGTAATGGGGTGTGGCCCGCATGGCTCTCTTCTACTTTGATTTCCTTCCGATAGTAGCAATAATAATAATGCACTGCGCTCCCGATAAGTGCTTCTACTCTGTTCAATGCTAACGGCGCTGTCGCGGTTTTTTCCTCATCCATACACGCGCATGTAGATAGTATCATTTACGGAGCACATGAAAGGAAAAAAAGGAAGGCGAAGAGGAGGGGAGGGAGGAGGGCAAATCCAAGAGGACTACTACGCGTGGCGACGGCAGCGGTTACGGGAGAGAAGTTGCCAGGCCGAAAGAACTGAATGCCAAGACCTGCTGTTTGATTACCGGCGGACACAACACGCAGAGACACACACATACACCCGGGGGAAAAAGAAACGTGTAAGCAGCGCCACTGCAGTGGACTGCCGCCGCCGCATCATCGCAGCGTTAACGGATGGGTGGAGGAGGGGAAAGCCCGCCGCTCCTCTTCGCACCTCTTCAGGCATCTCGCCGCGGCAGCCATCGGAAAGCTTTTCCGTTCGAAGACAGAAAAGAAAACGAAGAAGAAGGAGGAGAAAATTACTATCTAAAAAATGTTGATAAGAACTTCCGCAAAAATAATAATGGCGCGCAGACGATGGAGCGGCAGCAACGCCCGTCAATCACGACAAGAAACAGCGCAAAGGTAAAAAGAAGGTAAGCAAGAAAAAAAAGAAGCGTCAGAGTACGATGAGGCAACCCGAGACGGCCAGCACGCAGGCCGGCAGACACACGCATAGACATTCATACGTCCAAACACTTTCTAAAGAGTAAAGTACACGCTAAAGGGGGGAGAAGGAAGAACAGAATAATAGCAATAGTAGTAATGATAAACACTCCGTCGGACTTGCTTCTGCCATGTTCAATGGTATTCTCCTCACCTCATGCTACGCCGTCTACCCATCATCATCTTCCAAGGGGAACACACACACACACACATACACCCATACACAAGGGCTGGAGAACGACAGTCTAAAGAAGAAAGAAGAAAAAAGAATCTCAACAACAACAAAAAAAAAACAGAATAACTATGAAAACTCCGAGAAAAAGAAAACGTTCGAAGTGAGACACTATGAAGTCGTCGGCGTTCTCTCTGCGCGTGTTTTTGTTTCTCGAACACAGGAAACAGACGGTGATGGTACGACGAGATCAATACGACGAGCGGCGAGAACAGCAAAACAGATGAAGTAGCAAATAGCAGTACGGCAGGCACCGCTGTCCGCCAGCTCCGCTGCATGCGGCGACTGTTGAAGGAGGAAGAACACACGAGAAGCATCGCCGGCAAGACGTACCAAACCACTCACTGTGCTTACGTTTTGAGCTTCTCTTTTTATTGTTACATCTCGGTGGAGTCGTCGAGGTGGCGCACCGTCGTCGTCGTCGTGGAGCGACGTTTGTGCTTGACGTGGTGCTGCACCGAGGCGTTGATCACCTCCGGCTTCATCGCGCTATCATCGTCCCCGCCTTCCGGCGGCCTCTTCGTTTTTGCTGCGGTCTCCGTACTGTGGTGCTTGGGAGCCATGTTGTTGCCGTCCTCGTCGCGCGCCGACTCCGCGCCGGTTCCTTTCGGCCGCTTGATCACCATCTTCGGATGCGCGGACGAGGAGGGTTTCCGCTCACGTGTGTGACTGTGGTGCTGCCGCGGCGACGTTGCGGCGGAAGACGCCGCGTCTGCTGGCACCCCCGCGCTCCCCGATTCCTCGCTGCGGCTGCTGCGCGTCGCCGCCCAGCTGACGCTGCCGCTCGTCTCCCAGCTGCTGCCACTCTCGTGTTGAAAGACGCGCTCGTCGCCGTCCACCTCCTCTTCGTCTGCCTGCGTGCCGTCCTCGCTGTCCGTCGCAGGACCACGCCGGTACGTGCGCACGATACGGGTCTTGATGATCTTGTGATCCCGCGTCACCTTCCGCAGCGGCGGTGGCGGCAGCGGCGGTGCGAGCTGCGTGTGTCGCGGGTAGCCGTTTGCCGGGGAGGGCAGCGTCATCGGCATGCCGGGCTGCGCATTTGGGTCGCCGTTGCGGGGGTTGTAGAGCTGGAGGGCCCCGTCACTGCGCGGTGCCTCGCCGCGACTCGGGACACGCGCCACCAGCGCACCCCTCTCTGGGTACGGCGCCAGCGGCACCCCACTCGGCCCCAAGCCGGCGCGGTACGGCAGCGGTGGCAGGAAGGCCGGGGCGCCGTTCACGTCGAGCGGGTACGCCTCACTCGGCTCCACGAGGTAGCGGAGTGGTTCTCGTTTCGCGTTGTGCATCACCGCCGGGCTGTAAGGCTGCAAGGGCGGCTGCCGCGGCGGGGGAGGTGCACTGACTCCTTCCTTGTCATCATCACCGTCGTCGTCGTCGCTCGGCGGAGGTCGCGCCCCTCTCTGCACCGCCAACGAAGGGATCTCGTCGTCGTAGGGTGAGCGGACTGACTGCCGCGCTGGCAGTGCACGTTCACGCGCCGGCTGTTGCTCCTGCCACGGCGGCTCAGGGGGACGAAGTTCGCTGCCCGGGTTTGATTCCACGTCGTACTGCGTGCCAGCAGAGGTACGACGCGGTTGCGGCGCCGGCGCCGGCAGACCGGCGGTGACCGGCAGCGGCGGTGTCGTGCGCGTCTGGGTGCTGGTGGCGTGTGCACGCGACTGCACCTGTGTCTGTTTCGCCTGCCGCTGCTGCTTCGGTGGCGGCGGCGAGGATTTTGGAGTGGGTCGGTGCGCAGCGACGGCGGCGTCGTGACGCGGCTGCTGCCGCTGCGGCGGCGGGGAGTCGCGCCGTCTCTGCATTTCGGCGTTGGGTGACGGGGGCGGCATTGGCTGACGCGCCTGCTGCTGTGGTGGCGGTGGGGCCGCTCTCGACGTGTACTCCGGCTCCTCCTCTACGGGATACTCATCGTCGTATTCGTCCTCCTGTGGCGCTGGATCAACATTGCTGCCGTAGTTGTAGTACGGGCTGTCGTGTGGGGGCGGCGAGGGCGTTGGTTGCACCGGCTGTGGTGGCTGCCGCCGTTGCTGCTGTGGTGGAGGCACCTCGCGGGGGCTGTCACCGTCTTCGTAATCTTCTTCTTCCTCTCCTTCGTCATCATCGCTGCGAGCCACTTCTGCGGTGATCGTCTTGGTCACCGTTGTCGTGCGCAGCGTCAGCACATCCCCCAGCTCGGTGTGCCGCACCTCCGTGTCGGTCTGCGTGTCCTGCGTCGTCCCCACCACGCTCGCGTTCGGCACCATCGCCGTAAACGTCTCGCCGTCCTCGTGGTGCTCGACCGGGGCGTAGTACTCGAGCGCTGCGGGGGAGGGCCGTTGCAACTCTCCACCTTCGTAGGACGGAACAGGGCGTGCGCGGTCGCTGCTGAGCGACACCTCCGGCACCGGCGCCGTCTGCGGCACCATCGCCCACGTACGCGGGTCCTGCAGATCCGCCTCCGGCTCCACGCTGTCGTCGCCGAGGAGGCCGTCGTCCGGCATGTCCCCGACGAAGTCGCCAAGGTAGTCGAGTTCGGGCGTGGCGCGGTACTTGCGGGGGATCCATAGGTGTCGCTTCACCGGGTGCCCGAGCGCGTCGGCCAACGCCTCCATCGCCTTGTGCATCTTCCACGTCGCCTGTATCTTGGTCGCGCTGTCGTTGCGCAGCTGCTCCTCGAGCAGCGCCTTCAGTCGATCCGCGCGCTGCATGAGCTGCACGACCCACGGATGGTCGTAGTCGTAGACGCTGCACAGGATGCCCAGGCAGCGACGGACGAGCAGCAGGGCCCGGCTGTAGAGCTCCAGGTCCTCGTAGATCTGCGCCAGCTCAATCAGAGGCGGGATGAGCAGCTCCGACTGGGCGTTATGGCCGATCTGGACCACCTCGCAGCACCGCAGCAGCAGCAGCTCGCACGGCGAGGCGACCAGCTCGCGCGTCATGCGGCTGTGGAGGACGAACTCGTCCTCGCGGTCGAACTGCGCGTTCTTCAGCATGTGGGGGGCCTTTACCTTCAGCCGCTTGAAGAGCGGCCCGGTCTGCCGGCGAGGGGGGCGAGGGGCCATGGAGCGCATGATCGCCTCGTTGAGGCTGAAGACGCTGCCGCCGTCGGAGGACAGACTGCTCTCCAGCGAGCTGAGGGACGAGCTGCCGTCGTCGGAATCTGCCGGGTCTACCGCCGGTATCTTCGGGTTCTTGCGATCAACAAACTTGAATCCCTGGTGGTCGCGCTCGTGGTCGTACCAGATGCGCGCCATCCCGATCATCGCCAGCACGTACCGCTTCAAAACCATATACATGTCCGTGTCCTGCCGCGCCACGCGCTTCTCGGCCAGGGTGATGGCGCGGCTAAAGGTGTCCTTTGCGTTGGGGATGTTCATCTGCTGGTAGTAGATGTCGCCCTCCTGCTGGTAGACGGTGACGGCAAGCTGATCAAAGCGCTCCTTCGGCACCTCCTCTAAGAGCGGGTAGCACTGGCGTAGAAGCCGCAGCTTCTCTGCTGGGTTGCTCGGTGGCACCGCATCCGCCTGCTGGATCAGCTGCAACACACGCAGTGACTTGGGATCGGCGTTGCGAGTGAACGCACGGATAGCGTCCTCCTCCTTCGGGTTCACCTCTGCACGGCGCTGCACGGCGGCATGCTGCAGGGCCATCGACTTCGCTGCCGTGCTGTGCGCCGCACTTCCACGCGACACGTCTGCTTCCTTGATGGCGGCCGGGGAGCGGAAGCTGTTGGTGCTGCGACGTGGAGCTTGGTTGGCGAGGACGCGCTGCTTGCGGGGCGCACCAGCAGCCGCGGAGTGCGGCCGGGACGCGGCCCGCTCTGTCCCGGCCCTGCTATCGCTCGAAGCGCCGTTCCCCATTTTTTCTCCTCTATCGGAAGGTAACAACTAAAAACACACGCTCAGACACACGCACGATGATGACTTTGACTAGCACACCTCTGCAGTCAGTATGAACAGAAAAGAAATATATATATATAACAACTTCTCCTTCGCCTATCAAAGGAATAGATGCAGCACAGTAATCAATTTGCAGGAGTCCAGCTTCTTTCGTTCGTTTCTTCGTTTGACGTTTGACTTCAGAGGGTTCTCGTGTTTGTTTTGATCAACGTGTGTTGACAGATGAATGAACGACAAACAAATTTCCTTTGCCGCGGGGAAGCTGTGCTACTTTCTCCGTTTGCTGCCGTGCGGTAAAAGAAAATAAAGGAGATGTTGGAAGATATATATATATATATTTATATGGATATATGGATATGCGTATAAGAAACGGCGCCGCGGGATGTGCAGCGGTGTAATGAGAAGACAGCAAGAGAGAGAATGACCTACACCCTACAAATCATCACCTACCAACAGGTCAAACCTTTACCTGAGAATTACATAAATTTATCTTTCTTGGTTTTCCAACACACTGTATCGTGAAAGGGAGTTTCCTGCGACTTTCATTTTTTAAATATTTCTTCTACCTTTCTTTTCCCTCACTGAGTACTCCACATCACCTTTAGGTAAGAGAAGCGGGTGGCGACTGTGCCGTTGCGGGGGTGAGACAGGAGGCCTCGTCCACGCTCTCTCGTCCCTTTCACACGCGCGCACTCAGGTCCGCACATAAGACCGTCCGCCGGACTCCAGCGCTAGTACTGTTTTACCCCGTTTTCCATACCCCTTGGCGTGGATTGCATTCATCTCCTTTTTTTCAAAGTACGGAAGGCAATCTACGTTGCACTTCGCAGTGTTCCATTTCTTTTCCACGCTCGATAAGAGCTACAGGGCGAAGTCCGCAAAAACCAAACAACAGCAAGAAAGAAAAGGAGGAGAAAGGATGGTTATGGGGGCGGAGGACGGCCCACGCGGAGCTGACAAGTCCGAATGTCGTCGACAGCGCGTGCGATAGAGGAAAATAACACGAAGGTGGAAAGGCGAGCTGAAAGAGAGAGAGAGAGAAAGAGAGAGAAAGAGAGA